>NC_066516.1:15355874-15385874 GCF_024679095.1 Eriocheir sinensis
ATTAAAGGGAAAGGAATGAAGGGGGAAAGAGGGAGGAAGGAAGGAAGGAGGAAGAAAAGGAATGAGGGGGAAGTAAGGAGGAAGAAAGGTAGAAGAAAAGGAATGAGGAGGGACGAAAGGAGGAAGAAAGGAAGAAGAAAAGGAATGAGGAGGGACGAAAGGAGGAAGAAAGGAAGAAGAAAAGGAATGAAGAGGGACGAAAGGAGAAAGAAAGGAAGAAGAAAAGGAATGAGGAGGAAGTAAGGAGGAAGAAAGGAAGAAGAAAAGGAATGAGGAGGAAGTAAGGATGAAGGAAGGAAGGAGGAGGAGGATAAGTGCGAGGCGACGAGTGTTGGAGTCGCTAATTAACTGCCGGAGAGAGTTAATTCCTTGGCCATTAGCCCTTAAACACCTCTCCGTGTTAATTGATCTTTAATTAATTGCTTCACCTGATCAATTAGTATTACCAGGTCGCCGCCACGCCGCGCTCCCTCCCACCTCGCCCGGGGAAGCGGCGCCGTCACTCACACGGGTTAAGATCTATTCCAGGCTCCGGCTTTTAATAGATTTTCGTAGTTTCTCGCATATATAAATTAGTATGGAAGGTAGATCAGTATTTTCAGACGCTTTCGGCTCTCATAGCAAATATTTATAAAAGTCTCCAGTGGGATTAGTTGGGTTCTCATGAGCAACGTTTTTTTTATTTATTTATTTATTTTTATTTTTTACAGCTAAGGAGACAGTTCAAGGGCGTAAAGAAAAATATAAAAAAAAGCCCGCTACTTACTGCTCCTGAAAATTTGCCAGATTGTCGTACTCAGCCTCCTATGTTTGCTGATTTCAGACCCCAAAACACCCTCCTCGACCCCAATAATTGCCTTCATATATAGTTATCGTTAAAATGGTCAATTATTGGTGTTTTTTTTTTTGTAATAGCTAGGGCTCAGAAACCGGTAAATACGAGGCTCTGAGTACGATCATCTGGCAACGGTGCTCATGAGTGTTTTTTTTCACGTTTTCATGCATAAGTCTTGTCAAAGTATCACCAGGCTCATGAAACCACTCACGAACGCAACTCTTCTTCGGTTTGTTTCATGTACTACCAACGCACACACCCATCTTTCCCTTACCAAGCCTGCTCTGCTCACTCCTCTCTCTCTCATATAAATCATCAATCCTCTTCCATTCCTCCTCCAAGCATCACTTTTCTTAATACTCCGTCAGTCTTAACTTTCCTCCGTCACCCTGTTCGTCCTTCTGCAACTAAACCCATTCTGTTCAATCCTCTCACTCCTCAGTTTCCTCTTCCTCTCCTTTCTCTCTCTTCGCTTCTCACTCTTCTATCTCCTCGCACTTTTTTTTCTCTTTTTTCTCACTTCTCAAATCTTTATTCCTCGCACTCTTCTTTAGCCTTCTTCCTTGTTTTCTCTCTTCTCACTATCTCCTTTCTTCACTTCTCGTACTCCTCTCTTGCTTCGTTCCTCGTTTTTCTCTCTCTTCTCTACTTTCTCCTCACTCTTCGCACTCCACTCTTCTTTAGTCCTCTTCCTTGTCTCTCCTCTGATTCCTTTCTTCTTACTCCCTCACAATCTGCTCTAGCCTCATTCCTCTCTCTTCTGTCCTCCATCCTCACTGCTCCTGTCCTGTCCTCCAGCAGATAACACGCGCGGAGGCTGCTGGGGCGCGTGGGAGCCTCCAGGGAGCAGCGAGCGACGCCCCACACGACAGAGTTCTCCTCTTAGTTGTCTTGCAGGCGCGGCGGCTCGGGGCTCCCTGCGCTGCCTTACAACCCTGACAAATGTTGCCTCCACTCACGGCCGCCGAGAGGGAGTGATGGCCGGAGTGAAGTGTTGAGGTGCTGAGGGATGGGTGAGGGAGGGAGGAAGGTGTTGAGGAGGGAAGTTGAGGTGATGGAGTAGAAGGTGGGGGTGGGTACTTTCTGTTTATGTGGGAGGGAAGGGTAGGGACAGAGGAAGGTAAGGGATGTAAGGGAGAGAGTGTGGGCGTTGAAGAAGGAAGACGCGTGGTGATGGAGAAATAGGTGAGGGTGGGGAGTTGCTGTGTGTTGGGAGAGAGGGGGGAGAGGTAGATTGTGAAGGAGGGAGGTGAGGGATGTAAAGGAAAAAGTGGCTGTTTTAAGGAAGGAAGTTGAGGTAGTGGAGGAATATGTGAGGGCGGGGACTTGCTATGTGTGAGGAGGGTGTGTGAAGAGAGAAGGGTTATTGAGGGAGATGATAGAAAGTTGAAGGGTGAATGGGAGAGAGTGGATAGCTTGCTGGTGTGGTAGAAGTGTGATGGAAGAATTGTTAGTGAGTGAAAGGGGGAGGAAGGAGAGACGAGGGAAAGAGAGGATGGATGGATGGATGGAAGGTGAGAAAGGAATAGGTGTTAAGAAATATGGATGGAAGGTGAAGGAGGTGAGGCAGGTTTTAAGAATGGGGAGAATAATGAGGGAGTGAGGTGGGTTAGAAAGGGTGAGGCAGGTTCCAGGTACGTATTATTGCCTCTTCTTACCCACCATTCCATTTAGTATAAAAATAAAATAGATGGATGGAAGACATGAAATAGGTATGCATAAATAAGTATGACGAAGCGGACGAAAAAGTGAAAGAGGTGTTGATGAATATGTTGAGGATGGATGTGGTGGTGGTGGTGGTGACATGGTGACTCACAGGTATGAGGGATGAGGGAGCACAGGGAGAAGGGAGAAAGGGAGAGGAGGAAGAGGGGGAGGAGGGAGATGCAGGTAAGGGAGAGGAGGGGAAGGGAGGGGACGGGGAGATTGATTGATTGATTTGTTTATTGGCCATGGAGAAAATTAGACATTGTTTTTTAAAAGCCACTAGTCCATTGAGCCGTAGCTCTCTATGGACTAAATGCTAGATATGGAAATGAGCAGAGCAGGTGCGACAAGGCCTCTCTATAATATATTAAAGATTACAAAACATAGAAATATGGCTAACCCAGAATGCATAGTATATACATGTGCATACCAATACAAGATAAATGAAAGTAAGCATTTGTTCCTGATTAATAGAACAACAAAATAATAATAGTAAAAAATAACAATAGCAATAGCAATAATAATACCAGTAATACTAATTTTAAAACAATCTTACTAATATTAATTATTATAATAATAATGAGAAAAAATAATAATAATGACAATAATAATAATAATGACAATAATAATAATTATAACAATAATAATAATAATGACTAATAGTAATAATGACAGTATTAATAATGACAGTAATAATAATACTGACAGTAATAATAATGACAATGATGATAACGAATAATTATACTACTACTACTACTACTACTACTACTACTACTACTACTACTACTACTACTAATAATAATAATAATAATAAAATAATAATAATAGTGATACCGATCCTGAACATTAGTATTAAACATTCTAATATTGGTAGAAGTAATAGTTGTAGTAGTAGTAGTAGTAGTAGTAGTAGTAGTAGTAGTAGTAATACTACTACTACTTAGGGGAAGGAGGCGAGGAGAGGAAAAAGTAAGTGAGAGAAGGGGAAAGGGGAGGGACTGGGTGAATGGGGAAGGGGGGAAAGGGGGGAAAGGGGGGAAAGAGTGATTATGAACAGCTGTGAAAGTGTAAGTCATGTGTCCTGTGTGGAAATAAGATTAATATTTCTCAATAACCCGATACACACACACTCACACACACACACACACACACACACACACACACACACACACACACACACACACACACACACACACACACAGAGGGGAGGGAGGAAGGGTAAAGGTGAGGCCAGGCAGGTATACAGGTGTGAAGGGCAGCGTCTCACCTGGATATTACTGGTCGCAATCACTTGAAGAAAGAGAGAGAGAGAGAGAGAGAGAGAGAGAGAGAGAGATAGAGAGAGAGAGAGACTACCTGAGAGAGAGAGAGAGAGAGAGAGAGAGATACACTACACACACATTTCATGCTACGTATACAGAGTAGCATACTTCCCCCCCCACTCCCCCCCCCCCCCCGCACACATATGATTTGACTCACACACATTAACATTAAAAAAAATAACCATATGCGATTTTTTTTTTTTTTTTGCTACCTCGATCCCTTAATAATTTACAGTGTGGACACCCGCGCACATTTTTTACTTCGTCTTTTTATATATATATCTATCTAGGTGAGTGACCCTTGTCTTCTCATGCACCGCTATCACCACCACCACCACCATCACCTTCTTTTTCTTTTTCTTCTTCTTCTGTTATCTTCATATTCTATTTCATTATGTTTTCCTTCTTCTCTCCTCTTCTCTTAGTAACAAGTTCGTATGTCTAAGAATTATTTTAGGGTATTTTTCGAATTTTCCTCATTCCTTTCTTTTTTTGGGATGTAGTTTTCGTCGCTGTCTTATTCCTCCTCCTCCTCCTCCTCCTCCTCCGCCTCCTCGTTCACCCTCTCCTCCATACCCGTTTCTTTATAGCCAAGAGCCACAACCCCTTCTTTTTTTCTTCTTTTTTCATTTCCTTTCTCGTTGCTCGCTTTCTTCCTCATCTATTTTCTTTTATTTTCTTCTTTTTCTTCTATTTCTGTTATAATTATCTTCATATTCTATTTCATGATGTTTTTCTTCTCCTCTCCTCTCCTCTGCTTTCCTCTCCTCTTTATCTCCTCATTCCTTTAAAACGGTCCAATGAGTGTGTGTGTGTGTGTGTGTGTGTGTGTGTGTGTGTGTGTGTGTGTGTGTTAATGTTATTCCCGTGTTGGACAGGTGAACCGCAGCCGCCAGGTAAGATCCCAGGCTCCTTCAGATACCCATCGACACACCTTTATACCACACCTTCCCCCACCTCTCTCTCTCTCTCTCTCTCTCTCTCTCTCTCTCTCTCTCTCTCTCTCTCTCTCTCTCTCTCTCTCTCTCTCTCTCTCTCTTATGCTATTTTTCATTCTAATCTCAAAACTTTCTTCTCTTTCTTCTCAGTCGCCTGTGTTTCCCTTTCCTCTCCCTCTGTTTCAACCATCCCTTGTGAGTAGAGGAAGAGGAAGGGATAAATGAGGCACAGGTAAGTTGTTTCTATTGAGATCGGCACTATTTTGTTAAGGTATTGTGATCGCGGTTATATAATAGTGAAGTGAACCGAGTCGAGTTACCAGAGCTGTGTTACTAATCAGTTTCTGCGGATTCCTTCTTAACTGTTCTCATTGATTTTCTGACCATGTGTATTTGCTTTGGTATAATATAATCATTCTTTTTTTTTTCTTATTAATTTTTCGCTCTGTGTTTTTACCGCGCCTAACATTTTTCTTATACGTTTACTTATGATTATTCTTCTTTCATTTTGACACATAAGTCTTGTAGTCTTCCTCTCTCTCTTACTTTCTAGTCTTTTTCTCTCGTCCCGCTGCGTGTTTTTCCTTTCTTATCTTCCTCTTCCTCCTTTTCCTTCTCCTCCTCCTCCTCCTCCTTCTCTTCCTCCTTCTTCGGACCTTTTACTACCTCCAGCACCCTTACAACTCCCGTACCCTTCATTATTGCCTACTCCTCCTAGTCTGCCCCCCCTCTTCCTCCTCCTCCTCCTCCTCCTTCTTTTCTCTCTCTATTATACCCTTCCAGCACCTCTTCTTTTTCCTCTACTCCCTTTCATTTCCTACTACTCCTGTTCTCTTTCCAATACCCCACAACCTCCTCCATATTCTCCTCTTCTTCGTCGTATATCTCATCCTATTTCTGCTTCTCCCCTCCTTTCTACCACCTTTTCCTTGTCACCCTTTGCTCTTTTTCATCCCCCCCCCCCCTCCTCCTCCTCCTTTCCCCGGTCCTTCTTATCCTCTTCTAGTTATATCCCCTACTTCTGCTCCTCCTCTGCCTGTCTATCATCTCTTTCTCCTTCTCCTTTGTATCATCTCTTCCTCGTCTTTCTTTGCCTTCTTTCTTCCTCCTCCTCTTCCTCCTCCTCCTTTCCCTAGTCCTCTTTATTCTCTTCTAGTTATATCCCTTACTTCTTCTCCTCCTCTTCCTGTCTATCACCTCTTCCTCCTTCTCCTCTGTATCATCTCTTCCTCGTCTTTCTTTGCTTTCTTTCCTCCTCCTCCTCCTCCTCCTCCTCTTCCTCCTCTTCCTCCTCCTCCTCCTCCTCCTCCTCCTCCTCTTCCTCCTTCTCTTCCTCCTCCTCCTTCTCCTCCTCCTCCTCCTCCTCCTCCCGGGCAGTCTACGCGTCCGGGCTCGTGTCTGCGATAAGGGTGACCACAGGCGCGGGGCATCGGCTGGCATCGGCGGGGCATCGCCAGGCGCGGCCGCGGAACATGAATACCCTTTTTCCGGGGGACAGGATGTGGCTGAGTCCACCTTGTTATATGGCGCCCCCCCCCCCTCCCCCCCTCATACCCCTCCCCCCTCTACCTCCCCCTCCCCTTTCTTCTCTGCCTCCCCTTTCTTCGTTGCTCCTCACCATCCTTGCCCCCATGAACGCCCTACTTATTTATTCCTTATTCTTACTTTTTTCTCCTGTTTTGTTGTTGTAGGTGTTGTTGATGTAGTAGTAGTAGTAGTAGTAGTAGTAGTGTGTGTGTGTGTGTGTGTGTGTGTGTGTGTGTGTGTTTTCTAGAGTAAACAATACCCCTCATTTTGATCCCTATATTTTTTGTACTCCTTAAATACATTATGACCAAATCTCTCTCTCTCTCTCTCTCTCTCTCTCTCTCTCTCTCTCTCTCTCTCTCTCTCTCTCTCTCTCTCTCTCTCTCTCTCTCTCTCTCTCTCTCTCTCTCTCTCTCTCTCTCTCTCTCTCTCTTAGTCTACGGTCTCCACTCGCCAGCCTCTGTTTCTTCGTTATTGTATCACCTGAAAATTATTAAAAATGAATGAACTTGAATCAAAGAAATTAACGATACAACATTTATCTACGGCTTTATAGATAACTATCTCTCTCTCTCTCTCTCTCTCTCTCTCTCTCTCTCTCTCTCTCTCTCTCTCTCTCTCTCTCTCTCTCTCTCTCTCTCTCTCTCTCTCTCTCTCTCTCACGTCCCCACACAATTATAGTTTAGGTTGACACATTTTTATGACCCTCCAGACTCGGTGCTCATTAGGGTCTCCGCGTGTCCAATTGGCAGCGGCGTGTTGAGGCGGCGACTTATGGGCGAGGGCGCGGTGGACGAGGACGAGGACGAGGGGGACGACGAGAACGAGGGGATAAGGATGAGGCCGAGGATGAGGGCAAGAAATAGAGTGAGTAACATGGTCGAAAACGAGGAAGAAGGTAAGGACGGGATGATGAGGGGATGGAGGCTGAAGATGAAGAGGAGGAAGAGGAGGCGAAGAGGGCGAGGACGAGGGGATAAGGATGACGCCGAGGATGAGGGGGATAAATGGAGTGCGTAAATGATCGAAAACGAAGAAGAAGGTAAGGACGGGATGATGAAGGGATGGAGGCTGAAGATGAAGAGGAGGAAGAGGAGGCGAAGAGGACGAGGACGAGGGGATAAAGATGACGACGAGCATGAGGAGGAGAACGAGAATGAGGTCGAGAAATTGGATAGGAAGAGGAACGAAGAAAAGAGAGTAAGAACGGGACGAGGAAGAGGAGGAAGACGAGGAAGAGGAAGAAGGGTAGAGGACAAGGACGAGAAAGAAGTGAGAACGAGCATGAGGAAGAGAACGAGAATGAGGTCGAGAAATTGGATAAGTAGAGGAGCGAGGAAAAGAGAGTAAGAACAGGACGAGGAAGAGGAGGGAAAGGAGGAAGATGGATGGAGGACAAGGACAAGAAAGGAGTGAAAACGAGGAAAAGGAGGACGACGATGGTTATAGAATGAGCAAACAGATGAACGAAGACGAGGAATAGTGTGGCGAGGGCGAGGAATGAGAAAACAGCAGGAACGAAGAGGCGGAAATGGAGGGGAGAGCGAGAACGAGAATTGGGATGAGGATAAGGAGGAAGAGGATGAGGGTTAGGAATTGAGCGAATCGGTAAACGAGGACAATTAAGAGGCTTTTTTTAAGTAGCGGTTTTTTTTTCATTATTGTTTTCTTTTTTTTACGCCCTTGCACTGTATCCTCTGCTGTAAAAAAAAAAAAGACGAGGATGAGGATGAATGGAGAGTGAAGACTAGGAAGGAGGCATCTCTCTCTTGTTGTTGTTTTAAATTTTTATTTTTATTTTTTTCCCAACAAAACAAACAAACAAACAAAAAAAAAGTCACGAGGACAATTAAGAGGCTTTTTTTAAGTAGCGGTTTTTTTTTCATTATTGTTTTCTTTTTTTTACGCCCTTGCACTGTATCCTCTGCTGTAAAAAAAAAAAAGACGAGGATGAGGATGAATGGAGAGTGAGGACTAGGAGGAGGAGGAGGAGGAGGAGGAGGAGGAGGAGGAGGTTCTTAGCATATTGTGAACTTGTTAACGAATTATAGTTTATTCCCTTACCAAAACAAACAAACAAACAAAAAAAAAGTCACTCACGCTTCAAATTTCTTTCTCTACTTCATTCTCTCTTCTCCATTCTCCTCCCCGTATTCTCTTCACCACTACCACTAAACTCCTCTCTTCTAAAGTCACTACCTCCTCTCTTCATCCTCTTCCCCTTATAAGCCTTCACCACCACCACTACAATCACCACCTACTCCTCCTCCTCCTCCTCTTTAAACCTTTGCCTCCCTACCTTCACCTTTGCGTCAGGCCAACCACTATTTTCTCCGTAAGGCAAACTCACCACCTTATAAGACCGTCCCTTTTATATCCTCGTCCCTCTCCTCTTCACCTCCTCCTCCGTCACTGCACTTATCCCAAACCTGTAGTGGACCTGTATTGTGACTCTTCGTATTCCATCATTTTACTTTCGTTTAAGCTGTATCGTCGTTTATCATCGTTTCCATCCACTTATCTCTTCTTGCACCTGTACATTCATCCATCTATTCAACAGTATCTTTTTCCGTTTATCATTATATCTTTCTATCTCTCTTGTCATTCATTTATTCTTTACTCATTCATTCATCAACACATTCAGGTAAGTTAATCAGTTTGCCAGTCATCAATCATCACGTCACCCATTCACCAGTCCACCTCGTCATCCATTCATCCATCCACTTGCCTACCTCTTCATCCATTCATCCATACACTTGCCCACTTCTTTATCCACGCATCCAACAAATAATTCACTCATCCATTCACTTGTCAACCTCTTCATCCACTCATCTATCCATCCAGTTAAACACACCTTCCAAACACTCATCCACACACCCATTTAAATACCCAAAACCCAGTCAGTCATCCATGAAGAGCCTTCATCCACACCCCGCTCCCTTCCCTTGTGTGTGTGTGTGTGTGTGTGTGTGTGTGTGTGTGTGTGTGTGTGTGTGTGTGTGTGTGTGTGTGTGTGTGTGTGTCCGTCTAGCCTGGAAGATGTGGAATATTTACACAGTCAGAAAGAGGGGAGGAGGAGGAGGAGGAGGAGAAGGAGGAGGACGAGTAGGAGTAGGAGTAGGAGGAGGAGGAGGAGGAGGAGCGGCCGACGAGTGACCAACCAGGACCTTTGTGTCTGGGGGTGACAGTCGCAACATGTTTGTAAACAGTGTACAAACTTGTTTTCAGGGAAGGGGTTGAGAGGGGAGGTGAGGAGACAGGTGTGGGAGGGGCGTTAGTGGGGGTGGAGGGGAATCAAAACATTATGATAGGCAGGGTAAGGTAAGGTAGGGTAAGGTATGCAAGGAAGGGGAAGTGTTGCCAGTGGTGGTAATGGTGGTGTTGGCAGTAGTGGTAGTGGTGGCGGTGGAGGTGGTGGTGGTAGTGGTGGTGGAAAGAGAGTGAGTGCGTGTGGACAGGTAAATGAGGAGGAAGGAAAGGGAGAGGGAGAGAGCTGGCAGGTGAGAGGAAGGAAATAGGAGGAAAAAGGTGAGAAAAAGGGAAAAATAGAAGAGAAGGAGGAGGAGGAGGAGGAGGAACACAAAGGAACACAAAGGAAGAACAAACAACAGCAGACCTGATGGTCCTTAGGAGGCTGTTTGTGACAAGCTACACTAACTATCTAATCAAAGGTGGAAGATGAAGGATAGCAAAGGCGAAGGAGGAGGAGGAGGAAGAAGATGATAAAGAAGAAGAAGAAGAAGAAGAAGAAGAAGAAGAAGAAGAAGAAGAAGAAGAAGAAGAAGAAGAAGAAGAAGAAGAAGAAGAAGAAGAAGAAGAAGAAGAAGAAGAAGAAGAAGAAGAAGAAAGTAGTAGTAATAATAGTAATAGAAAAATATGAGAGAGAGAGAGAGAGAGAAAAAAAAAAAAACGCCACAGACAGGCAGGAAATTTAAGTGTAAAAGTGGCGGGTCGAAACCTACACTTCATTGTACCTTTCCTATCATTGTCGTACTTTATTTCCTCTCTCTCTCTCTCTCTCTCTCTCTCTCTGTGTGTGTGTGTGTGTGTGTGTGTGTGTGTGTGTGTGTGTGTGTGTGTGTATGTGTGTGTACCTACATGACGTACATAAAATAACCCACTGTGCTTAATAATAATAATGTTTTTTTTTCACTCGCGTTTAGCCGGAAATTTCAAATAAAAAATAAAGTTATCGTCACGGAGTTTATCACACACACACACACACACACACACACACACACACACACACACACACACACACACACACACACACACACACACACACATGCTTAATTGACAACACGATGACAGTGAAGACGAGACGATTTGCGAAGTAATATGTATGTATGTATGTATGTATGTATGTATGTATGTCTATGTATGTCTATGTATCTAACTTTACTTCACTTCTTCATCAGATAATCACCGTTGACGTCTTTTCGTAATGGTTTTGGTCAGTTTCTTTTCCTCATTCACTTCCTTTCTCACATTTAAATCTGTGCATTACGTTTAGCTTTTTGTTTCTTCCTGCTCCTCTTCATTTTACTTTATCATGCTCTGGCGAAGGTCTCTTGCAATTTTCTACCTCCTCCTCATCCTTCTTCATTTTTTCCTCTTCCTCCTCCTTCTCTTTTTCCTTCTCCCAACTCTTTTTCCTCTGTCCTTTTCCCACCTCCTCTAACTCTTCCTCCTCCTCCTCCTCCTCCTTCTCCTCTCTACTTCACCTAGGTTTGGTTCAGGTTCCAAGTCTTTACCTACATCCTCCTCCTTCTACTCTTTCTTCTCCTCCTTCTTCCATTCCTCCTCCTCCTGCGGGCTACACAAGGGCCGCTGATCACCCCAGAAAGACCTGACGACTCAAGTGACAACCATTGAAGGGGCGCTGGTCTTAGCCACCTACTCGCTCTCCTCGACTTCTTCCTCTCCTCCTCCTCCGCTTCTTTCTCCACTGACTTCTTCTCTTTCTCTTCGTCCTCTCCGTTTTCCTCCACTGCCTTCTCTTCCTCCTCTTCGTCTTTCTTCTTTCCTGCCTTCTTGTTTTCATTTTCATCCTCTGCTGCTTTTTTTTTTTTTATCTTCCTCGTTCTTCTCCTTTGCTAGCTTCTGCTCTTCCTCCTCCTCCTCCTTTGCTGTATTCTCCTTCTTTTTAACTTTTTCCTCTCCTGCTTTCTTATTATCTTCCTCGTCCGTCTCCTTTGCAGGCTTCTTCTCCTCTTCCTCTACTTCTTTCTCAACTGCCTTCTCTTCCTCCTCCTCTTCGTCCTTCTCCTTCTCCCTTTTTCCTTCTTCTTCGGTGGTTTTCTCCTCCTCCTCCTCGTCTTTTCTCTAGCCAGTGGACTTTAACTTTCTTTCTTTCTTTCTTTCTCTTTTCTTTCAATCATCTCCTTCTGCTCTCTCTTATATTCCTCTTCTTCATCTGCCATATATTGAACTCCTTTCTTTTATTTCTCCTCTCATCTAGCATTTCTATTAGCTTTTCTTTACTTCCTTTATTTCCCCTTGTTCTTGTTCTTCTTTTCCTCCTTTTCCCTTGTTCTTGTTTTACTTTCTCCTTCTCTTCCTTCTTCTCTCTTTTCTTCTTTTTCGTCTTTTCGTCTTCTTCCTTTCCCTCGGTAACTAACGCTTGACTTTTTTTTATACCTCGCTGAGCCGCTCGTGAGTGTGGTGTGTTTACCTGCCTCCTGCCTCCTCCTCCTCCTCCTCCTTCTTCTCCTCTGTCCGTCGCTCACTCTGTCAGAATCATCGTCACACACACACACACACACACACACACACACACACACACACACACACACACACACACACACACACACACACACACAAATACGGTGTTTACTTAAGGGTTTATTCGCCTGTTTTCTTTTTTTCCTTTTTTTTCTTTCCTTTGCTTTCAATTACGATTTTTTCTCGTTTTCTGTTCCCATTTTGAGAGTCGAGGAACATTAATCATTACAATGTCATTATTATTATTATTATTATTATTTTATTTATCTTATTTTTTCGTTAAGTTTTATAAGGCTTTCGAGTTTTCTTTTGGGTGGATGAGTTTGTTTGTGTTTTTTTTTCCATTATTTTATCAAGTTCTTTTTTTATTTAAGTCGTGTGAGTTTTTCCATTCACGTCCACTCCTTTTTTTTTAATCCTTCGGTCACGTGATGTTTGTTTGGACGCCATTCTTTCATTTTTAACAGTATTTTTTTTTTTTATCCTCCTTCACAAAGCACGCGTTTTACCTCTCATTTTTCCATTTCATATTTTTTCTCTTCGTTTTTGTTGGCGTTGTTGTGCGGCATTGTGGGAGGCGAGTGGTGTTGGATCTCCTTGTGGGCGCAGCACGTTTATGGTGAGCGTGGCCGTCCTCCTTCAGAAAGAAAAAAACTATTCATGCGACATCTATTATTTATATTTTTTTCCTCTCAGTGACATCGCTCGACTCCTCCACACATGCACTTTACTGTTTTTTTGGCAGTCGTAAGAAAATAATGCAACATCCAAGTAAAAAATGACACGTATCATTATTTTTTTTCTAGTAACACTAATTCCTTGCTAATCACAATTTAATGGTTGTTTTATGTTAACTTCAAAGAATCAAAACATATTGCCAACTGATAATTTAAGAAGAGGAAAGCCACAATAACTAAACGATGTCATCCATTCTTAATTACCAAAAAACAAATATTTTCTTATTACAGCGAAGTGTACAGGTTCATGAAAATGGAAAAAAAGAATATAAATGGAAAAGGGAAAGTTTATATAAATACCAAATGGAAAATTAAAAATCATACACCAGAAAATATTATAGATGTAAAATGTGAAATGGAAAAGGAAAAAAAATAATAAGAAGCAAGAATACAGGAGGACGCGGGTTCGAGTCCTGCCCGTCGCCGTAGCTGGGATTTTTCAGTCACCGCCGAGTGGCCTAAGACAACCCACATGCTGTCCAGAAGACCAACTATCAACTCGGACTCTAGATTCTCTCTCTCTCTAAAGAGAGGCTCAAAGATGAGCTCCGGGGGACAGCATGAGCCAAGCAAAATGGCGCCACTATAAACACTTGAGTGCGCCATAACGGGCTGGGGCAACCATCATGCCATACAAGAAAGCCTACAGGCGCCATAAGCTGAAACGTAAAAATAAAAAATCAGTTCTGGTACTTCTTCCGTCTCTGTCTCCATTATGTTTACAGCGTCTTCTTACTCTACGCTCACATCGCTTTGGTGTGTACTATTTTGCTTCCCCCATTCAGGGGACAACATCTTCCCGTCCCTCTCCCCCCCCCCTCCCCCCCCACCTTACCTGAACCTGGGCGGCGGGGGGAGGAGGATTAGCCCGCGCTGAGTGACGGGAGGGAGAGTAACCCCTTCACGCCGCGCCCACTCGAGGCGCCGATCCTGTCCTCAAGGGGATCAGGAAGGGCGAGGTGGCGTGTCCTTCCTCCTCCTACTTTTTCTTCTTCTACTCCTCCAACTTCTCCTCCTCCTCGTCGTACTCATCAACCTCCTCCACCTCTTTGCTCTTCCTCTTCCTTCGCCTTCTTCACCCATTTCTCCTACTCTTCCTCCTCCTTACATCGCCTCCTTCTCCTTCTCCTCCTCCTCCTCCTTCTTCTTCTTCTTCTTCTTCTTCTTCTTCTTCTTCTTCTTCTTCCTCTTCTCCTCTTCCTTCTCCTCCAGCTGATTTTGCTTTCACCTCTACAACTGGTTATCACCTGTCTTTAATCTTGATTACTATAACTACCTGACTTTTTCATCTGTTTTTCCCTTCCCTTCCCACCCCTCTTCTCTCTCTCTCTCTCTCTCTCTCTCTCTCTCTCTCTCTCTCTCTCTCTCTCTCTCTCTCTCTCTCTCTCTCTCTCTCTCTCTCTCTCTCTCTCTCTCTCTGCTAACACCTGAACAGGTTGACTTTATTGCAGGTAAGTTTCCGTGGTGAGGAGAGAAAGCTTATTTACTATGACCACCAGGTGTGTACAGGTGTGTGATGGTGTTTTGGTGCTTGATTGACTGATAACTTGCTCGTTTGGTCAGTCAGTCAGTCAGTCAATCAATCAATCAGTAAGCTTCTGTCAATAAATCCAACAATCAATTTGTAAATAATTCAGTCAGTCAATCAGCTAATCATTTAGTCAGTTCGTCAGTCAGTCAGTCAATCAAAGAGTCAGTCAGTATGGTGGTCAGTCAGTCAGTTATATAACAGTCATCGAATCACGTGTTTCAGGTGTTTATACATGACTGTGTGTGTGTGTTTGTGTGTGTGTGTGTGTGTGTGTGTGTGTGTGTGTGTGTAGACTGTTATTGTCATTACCGTTCATCCCCTCTTCACCACCATGTCTCCTCCTCCTTCTCCTCCTCCTCCTTCTTTAGACCCTCCCTCCTCCTTCCTTTCTTCAGTCCGTCACTCCCTCCATCCCTTCCACAAACAACGAAATATTTCCTCCAAACATCAGTACAAACCTTGGAGAGAGAGAAAAAAAAAGTAAGGAGAAAAAAGAACACCAAGTTAAAGAAGAATAAAAAAAACGCACTTGTGTATCTACCATCCTGAGAGAGGGATAGAGACAGATAGAGGGACGAGGAAGATAAAAAGAAAGCAAAATAGGAAGAAGTTGAAGGCAGAAAAGGTGAAGGACAACCGGGAGCAGAAGAAGCCAATAGAAGTAGAGGAGGAGGTGGAGAGAGAGTAGGGGGTGATAGATAAATAGATAGAGACAAAGAGATAGAGATAGATAGAGAATGTTACACAGTGCTCCCCTCATTTGTCTTCCCCCTGACTGGCTACCTGTCCCGCGCGGCTCATCCAGGTGTTCGGGCGCTCCTCACACTCACTCACCCATAACGAGCTCACGCGGGGAAGACACAGTTCCATTTACCTGTGACTTCCAGGCGCGGAAAAAGAGGAGCAAATAATAAATACCTTTCATTCTTTATCTCGCCTCAGGTGCTGACTGCGAGGATTTACCGCCGTGTGTGTGTGTGTGTGTGTGTAGCCAGGTGACATTTCTGTGATTTAGTGTTCGTTCTATTATTTTTTCCTTTTTTGAGTACTTTGATGTAATTGTATGAAAAGAAAGATGGCGGAATGTGTGTGTGTGTGTGTGTGTGTGTGTGTGTGTGTGTGTGTGTGTGTGTGTGTGTGTGTGTGTGTGTGTGTGTGTGTGTGTGTGTGTGTGTGTGTGTGTGTGTGTGTGTGTGTGTGTGTGTGTGTGTGTGTGTGTGTGTGTGTGTGTGTGTGTGTGTGTGTTATTATTTTTCCTTTGCTCTTCTGAAGATTAGTATTTCTCTTTTGCGTGTGAGAGAATTTATATTACATCTTTTAAACGTTATCAGTACAAATACAAATCGGCTCTTTGGCTATTGACGCTTAAGAAATAGAAAGTATAATCGGTATATGAACAACAGATTACTACGATAAATTACGTGAGTTAGTCATTCAATAAACCTATAGTCACCGTCGCTAACATCAACACAAACAATAACAACACAGGGACAAATATTATACACCAGTCTTACGCAATGACTAAGCTGGTTCTTGTTTTTTTTCTCATTGCACCTCCTCCTCCTTTTCCTCTTCCCCTTCTTCTTCCTCACCTCCTTCTCCTCCTCTACATCCATATCCATTTCCATTTCCTTCTCCACTGTCATCGTTTCTCTCTCCTTCTCTTCCTAATAGTGATCATTGTCCTCCTTTTCCGGTTGCTTCGTTAATATGAGTTCTTGTGTTACCTCTACCTCCTCTTCCTCTTCCTTCTACTTCTCCTTCTTCTTGTATTCCTCTTAATCTTCTTCCTTTTACTTCCCTTCCTAAACATGATACTCCTCCTATCCCGTGTTTATCATTTCCCATGCTTCCTCTTTTCCTCCTCTTCCTGCTCCTCCTCCTCCTCTAGCTTCGTCACCGCCAGCTGTCCTCCTCCTCCCCGCGGCTTCCCCAGAGAACACACACCCTCGCTAAAATTACAGCATCGCCTCTATTGCAACCTCAAGTGTCAACGGCGCCTCTGACTTGCACTCCATCTGGCGGTGATTGCAACAAGCCGGCCAGGAGGAGGAGGAGGAGGAAGAGGAGGAGGGGGGATGAGGCCGCAATGGTGAAGAAGAGATATGGGGATGTGTGGTTGAGTTGGTGGTGGTGGATATGATGGTGAAGAGGAATATTAAGAACAGAAGGAGGAGGAGGTGAAGGAAGTTGGGGAAGAGGAGGAGGAAGTCAAGGAAGAGGAAGAGGGAAAGGAAGATAAAGTCCTGCACAGAATAAGGTAAAGTTAAACACACACATAAAAAAAATCCCCCCCCCCACTCCACTCCTTCCACCCCACACACTCCCTTTCCCCCCTCAACCCCCCACACACTCCACTCCTCCCCTACCCATTCCCCCCAGCCCTCAACCGCACGCACGCTTCCCCTCCCCTCTTACCCCCACACAGTTACACGGACAGAATGACAGATAGCAAGACTCCGCCTCTTTGCTGCATGACATATCCGCGCTAATGCAAGAGATGTAGTGAGAGAGAGGCTGTGATGAGTGCACCCCCAATCCCTCATCCCCCCCCCTCACCCACTCCCTTCATCATCCCCCCCCCCAAAAAAAAATAACATAGCACTCGGAGGTAAATTTGAACAAGAGAAAGGAGGCAGTGGGAAGAAAAAACCCGGCTGAGGAGGAAAGAAAAGAAAACAAAACAGTGAGAATGAGGTTTAATTTAAGAGCATCCCCCGAAACGGCAGACATTCCAGGCGTCGTGTTGAGGTGACAGAGCTATTGTTTGGAGATTGTTGATGGTGGTGGTGGTGGTGGTGGTGGTGGATCGGTAAATAAAAAATGCATATAAAAAGAAAGACGTAGTGTTATGAAATTTACTGAATGATTTATTGGGAAGAGTTGGTTGATAAAAAGGAAATCGTGTGGAATCCTTTGCTCTCCTCTCACTCTCTCTCTTTCACACACACACACACACACACCTCCCCCTCCCCCCATACACACACAAATACACACTATCATTCCCTTCCATACAACGAAACTGCACCTTCCCACCACTTCACAGCTGCAGGTTAACAGTACACACGTGGCCATGTATAGACAGCCTCGCCCCCTCCCTTCCATATGCACACACACACACACACACACACACACACACACACACACACCTACTCATAACCCCTCTTCGCTCGCATATACAGCCACTTTAACACACACGCAAGCAAACACACAATATACTCAACAAATACTTGGAAATCAATACACACACGCTTGAAGAAGAAAGACGTGCTTGAGTCAGCCATTTTGAACTGAAGGGATGATGAGTTTAATTGGTTGTTAGTGTTAAATTGGTTCTCATTGGGTCTCTTTTGGCCGTGTGATCCGCTGCCCTCTGCCTCATCACTTCCTCATCACCATTTAACATCATCACTAACTTGTCGCCTTATCATCATTCAGTCCGCATAACACACATCGCACATCACATCCTTCCTTCTCATCCCTTTATTTCTCCTCATGTCCACCTCCACCACATCTCATGCTCTCTTCCCTTTTTTTTTTTTTTACAGAATAGGAGACCGTTCAAGGGCGTGAAAAAAAGAAAAAAAATAATGAAATAAAAATCCCACATGAAAAAAAATCCCGCATGAAAAAAATCCCGCATGAAAAAAAGCCCGCATGAAAAAAAGCCCGCATGAAAAAAAATCCCGCATGAAAAAAAGCCCGCATGAAAAAAAGCCCGCATGAAAAAAAATCCCGCATGAAAAAAATCCCGCATGAAAAAAATCCCGCATGAAAAAAATCCCGCATGAAAAAAAGCCCGCATGAAAAAAATCCCGCATGAAAAAAAATCCTGCATGAAAAAAATCCCGCATGAAAAAAAGCCCGTATGAAAAAAAGCCCGTATGAAAAAAAGGCCGCATGAAAAAAAGGCCGCATGAAAAAAAGCCCGCATGAAAAAAAGCCCGTATGAAAAAAAAGCCCGCATGAAAAAAAGCCTGCATGAAAAAAAGCCTGCATGAAAAAAAGCCTGCATGAAAAAAAGCCAGCATGAAAAAAAAGCCCGTATGAAAAAAAGCCCGCATGAAAAAAAAGCCTGTATGAAAAAAAGCCCGCATGAAAAAAAAGCCCGCATGAAAAAAAGCCCGCATGAAAAAAAAGCCCGTATGAAAAAAAAGCCCGCATGAAAAAAAGCCTGCATGAAAAAAAGCCCGCATGAAAAAAAGCCTGCATGAAAAAAAGGCCGCATGAAAAAAAGCCTGCATGAAAAAAAGCCTGCATGAAAAAAAGCCTGCATGAAAAAAAGCCTGCATGAAAAAAAGCCTGCATGAAAAAAAGCCTGCATGAAAAAAAGGCCGCATGAAAAAAAGCCTGCATGAAAAAAAGCCTGCATGAAAAAAAGGCCGCATGAAAAAAAGCCTGCATGAAAAAAAGCCCGCATGAAAAAAAAGCCCGCATGAAAAAAAAGCCCGCACATCAGACTACCTACACTTCCATTCCACTGCTACTTATTATTTAGGCCTTACCTGGATTCAATTTACCTACTCCCCCTCACTCCACCCTTCACCCGCCTTTCTTACTTTCTTTTCTCCCTTTCTGCTCTTTCTTACCTTTTCCTTTCCTCTCTTTTGTCTCAGATGCTTTTTTTTTTTTACTCCACCTCACTCCACCCTCCTTTCTTCTGGTCTTCCTTTTCTTTTCTTCTGTATTTTCTTGCTTTTTTGCCTTTTTTTTCTTTCCTCCGTTTTAACTGCAACTATTTTTTTTCTACTCCACCCCACAACACCCTTCATCCTCTGGCAAATAGCTCCACCTCATTTCTCTCCACACTATGTAGTCTTCAGGGTATCACGGACTCCCTTTCCTTCACCTGCTATGTTACCTATTCGCCGGAAATTTGATTGTGAACTCGGCCAAGGTAAATACACATTTTTACAGGTAAGGAAGCAGCTCGAGGGCAAAAAATAAAAATAAACAGATACACACAAAAACCCCGCAAGGAAGTACGTTAATTTAAAGCTAAGGAGGTACTAATAAGAACAAACAAGCTACATACCTTTCCAGAGGGCGATTCACACAGGAGCCTTTATCTGGAAAAAAGAGAAAATATAACGTGAGCATTACGGATGAGGCAACATAAATATAAAGAAAAGCACAAAACACCAATTCTAAAAGTATTATGAAAAAAAGGAAGATACAGCAACTCATTAAGTACCGAAACACACAAGAAGCAACACTAGAAAAGTTTCAAATAACAGAAAAGACAACAGCAAAGGACAGCACGAACGCATCAAGAACTGCAAAATAAAACAGCCAACACCACGCTAACCAACACATAATACGAACGAATATCTTGGTAAAATGACAAAGAAAAAGAAAAAAAAAAAAAGACGGGTCAAAATACCTCTTTCTCCCTCTCACTCTTTCTTTCTTTTTTTGTCTCGTCAGTCGTCCAAACAGTGAGCGAGGCTGACAATCAGGCGTCAGTCGAGCGTGTAAAGGACTGGATGCTACACGACCAGCATTTGTTCCCGCGACAGGTGACAAACTCGGCGTAAATAACAAAAAATCCTCAAATCTTACACATTTTCGTACTCAGAGAAGTGGGTGTGTGGGTGGGTGTGGGGGGGGGGGGGGAGTAGGGTGTGACTGACCGGATATTGTCAGGCCACCACCACCACCACCACCATGACGTCCAATACAAGCACCTCTCAGAAGCGTCAATAGTAGAGTGGTAATGTCAGACGGGTTGTTACGGTGTTGTCAGGTGCCGCCGCAATAACGCTGACCTCACTCATTCATGGGACACTGGACCAACTCGTCGCACTCCTACTAAACGGAAAACAAACATAAGGGACAGAAAACAAAGGAATATGTTCTTGATGAGTATGTCGACGATAAACATTTAACATATTTCTAACACCTAAAGTAGACGTGTTATCAAGATACACGAAAGAGAATAAATAGTGAAGAAAATGTTGATGCTTATGTACATGACTTTATATTGAAACAAAACTATACGGTAAAGTGTTGATTTTACAACAAACCTTGCGTAAAACTGAAAAAATGGAAAGAAAAGAAACTGATCACCACTAAATATGCATAAAATCAATTCCAGAAAACGATACAAGAAAAAAAAAATCTCGTTCATTCATTTACGGCAGAAGCATTATGGAGGACGAGGCCACAAACAATATTAATACAGCAACTAGTCATTCACGAGTCCTGTAATGCGTGCCATGATGATTAAATGCAGTGAATGAAGGAATTGTGTATGGGAAGGGTCACTACACACACACACACACACACACACACACACACACACACACACACGGGCTCTTCAGGTGTGAGAACCCGTCCACCTGCGCGTGTGTGTATTGAGTATAAGCCTATGTCCACATGTGTAAACCAAGTGTTAGCTGAATGTGTACAGAGGGGATGGTTACACACACTCAGGCCACGCCAAAATGTCACCTCAAACACTCCACACGCACACACACTCACACACACACACACACACACACGCACGGACACACACTCACACACACACACACACACACACGCACGGACACACACTCTCTCTCTCTCTCTCTCTCTCTCTCTCTCTCTCTCTCTCTCTCTCTCTCTCTCTCTCTCTCTCTCTCTCACACACACACACACACACACACACACACACATACATACACACACACTCTCCCTCTATTTATCTACCTATCTATCTATCAGTCAATCTATCTATCCATCCAGTTCTATGTATCGTATGATGTGATAGATAAGTGGTGCGATAGATAAATATAGGTAGACAGATATAGATAGACAGATAGATAGATGGAGATAGATAGATAGGCAAGGAGATAAAAAGATAGATAAACCCGATAGACAGGGAGGTTCTTGTAATCCCTTATGCTTCTCTATTTTATCAGTTTCCTTTCTTTTAGCTCCTCTGTTTGCCTTCCGCTGTGTTGAACATCAGCTCACCAAACACACACACACACACACACACACACACACACACACACACACACACACACACACACACACACACACACACACACACACACACACACACACACACACACACACACACACACACAAACACACACTTATGAGAGAGAGAGAGAGAGAGAGAGAGAGAGAGAGAGAGAGAGAGAGAGAGAGAGAGAGAGAGAGAGAGAGAGAGAGAGAGAGAATTTTTGTGTGTGTAATGTTATTCATATACATTTTTATAAATAGGTCGATATAGTCTATCATTAATCCCAGCGTCTCACCTTTCCAATAACTTGTATCCTCAGCATGGTAGGGTAAGCTCAGCACCCATTGCGTCAGGAGCTCCTCTTCTTCCCTTGCGTTCAGAAACCACTATAATGCGTTTATAGAAAAAAAAAATCGCTAATTACCATAGGGAATAGGGAGTACAAAATATGAGTACACCAGCAATTATAAATAATGGTAATAAATTGCTGTAGGCTATGCAATAAAGACACTCTTCTTTTAAGTTTCAAGCGGTGTTGGCTAAGTGTCCTGACACCCTGCACTGTATACTTGGCCGCGGCGCGTCACCACACCCGCAGGACGTGTTTCAGCAGCCCTGGAGGCGGTCACAGCAAGGGACACGCTGTAGTAAGGGAAAAATGGAAAGAAAGAGGCTTGGAAAACAAAATAAAATAATAAATAAATACTTGAATTAGTGTAGGTTTCATGCATAAAAAAAACACAAATAAAGGAAAAAAATGTAATGTAGAGTACCGGTAATGCAAAAAAACACAAAAAACAAACAAACAAACCTGAAATGAAATATTGCAAATATACTAAACGTTTTCTTAAACTTATTCATAAATAGAATATGAATTTAAAAAGAAATGGGATAAAGACAATTTTTTTAAAAAAATAAATAAAATGGGGGGAAGGACGAAATGATGATGGTGATAAGGGTGATGGCGATGACTAGAGGCGAGCAAGTGTTTGAAGACCGCTGACACTTGTGCCGGGAGTGTCCCCGCCGCCACCCCCGCCACCACACCCCCATAATCACGTCCACCAGTGTCGTGCGTCCGCGACATATCATCAGCAGCCACACATGTGTTCGCCTGAGTGACACATGCTGCGTCGCACAACTAAACCACTGCTGAAAATAAATTGCAAACCCTGCGTACACATATACATGCATACGCATACCTGCCTACTTACCTATTTATTTATATACCTACCTACTTATCTCTTTTTTACGTTCTGCATATGGCACCCGTAGGCTTTTTTGGTGGGGTCTGGAGGTCGGCCCCGGCCAGTTATGGCGCAGGCAAGTGTTTATAGTGGCGCCATCCTGCTTGGCTCATGCTATCCCTCGTAACTCATTCTTGATCCTCTTTAGATAGTTAATCTTAGTTCGGGTTCATAAGCGGTCTTCAGGACAGCATATGGGTGGTCTTACGCCACTCGGCGATGACTGAAAATTGTCAGCTTGTATAGCTTGTATAGTAACCCTACCTACTCTTCTACCTACCTACTTACCCACCCACCTACCTACCTACCTACCTACCTAAGTACTTACCAACCTTCTTACATACATACATGCATACATACATACATACATACATACATACATGCATACATGTATACAATGTATCATTATCATCTTCAGCTATTACTAGTCTACTGCACGACAAAGACCTTTAGCAACGTTCTCCAGCTCAGTCTGTAATTGTACTAAATCAGAGTGCGATGAATGCTCTAATGTTACCTCTGAAGCAAGTCTTCTGCCTGCCCTGACCTACATTTTCTGGCTTACTACGATTTTATTTCAGATGCCCATCTGTTATTAGTTCTACACATGACCTGCTCTAGCATATATATATATATATATATATATATATATATATATATATATATATATATATATATATATATATATTAATTTTTCATACTCTTAACAGTCGCAAAAGTATCTGCAACCTTTGTTTGTTCTCTAATCCATGGTGCTTCCTTCCTGCCTCCATGCTATACCCAGCATTTTCTCTCTTTTCCTCATTGTGCGTTTCTTAGCTATCTCTAAATAGTTTGTGATGCGCCAAGTGTATTAGGGCTGGCGCGATACATCGATCATACACATTTAGCTTCAGGGAGAGTACCAGGTTGCTACTCATGTTAATATTATCTTTACTAACGCGCTTCATCCCATTTCTCTTCTGATTTATTTATTTGCACTAACTCTTTGCCCTAGATATCTGTAGTCCTTTACGATGTCGATGTTTTGTTTTCGCTCAGTATTTGTTGCTTTCCCTGGTCGTCCCTTTCAGGTGTGAACTGATAACCCAATAAAGTGGAAAAGATAAGACGGAAAACCAGCTAAGTGACGGGAGGGATGATGGTCAAAGGTGATTCAGGGTAACTCAAAAACTAATTTTAGGAAAGTTGTCAGGTGCTGGGACACTTGCTGTATATGTGTGTAAGGGGGGGAGGAGGAGGAGGAGGAGGAGGAGCGAGGTCACACCCGCCCGCTCACACACACACACACACACACACACACACACACACACACACACACATGTACACGGACACACGTACCCCCCCTCCCCACCCCTCCTACACAGTTACTGACTTTCACAACTTTTTTTTTACTAATTTATCTTCCTCTGTCCTTTTTCCGTCTCCTTCCTTCTATTTTGCTATCTTTTCAACTTTTTTATTCGTCTATCATTTTTTTTTATTTATTTATCAACGTAGTATAGATCTCAAATGTTTTTTTCTCGAGTCTATTTTTATTTTTCCGTTTTTCAATATCGTCCGTTTTCTTTTCTATATTTGCATCGTGTCCTCCTACGTTCACCTTTCCATCCAAAACTGACCTCTCTTTTTTGGGCCACTCATTTCCACTTTATAGGAGCAGGGATTAGCGGACTTTATTTTCACTATTTTTCGTCTTTGATTTTTTTTTTTTTTACAACAAAGGAGACAGCTCAAGGGCACAAACAAATAAGGAAACAATAAAAAAAGCCCGCTACTCGCTGCTTCCTTTACCGTAAAAAAATGTTCGCTGTATCTCTTTCTATTCTTATCCTTCACTCGTATCCTAACCATTTGTTCCCTTATCATCCGTGCGTCATCTTCTCCCATCTCTGCTGTCCTGTATCTTCACCCTTCTTAGGCATTCCTTTCATATTTCACCAATCACTATATTTATCTTCCCATCTTCACAGCACCACATTTCCTTCTTTTTTTTCTACATTCACTCGCTACCTTTTTTTTTCCCCTTTATGCATTATTTTTTTCCTCTATATAATTTTCAGTCACCATTTACCCTTCAGTACTATATCTTCCATAATTCACCAATCACTAAACTTCTTTCTCTTTCAATCATATCACCAAATTTTCCTTTTTTATCTTCATTCACTTTCCTCCTTTTCTCTTTATGCATCACTTTTTCATTTACCCTTCAGTACTATATCTTCCATAATTCACCAATCACTAAACTTATTTCCCTTTCAATCATATCACCAAATTTTCCTTTTTTATCTTCATTCACTTTTCTCCTTTTCACTTTATTCATCACTTTTTTTTCCATGTTTTCCTTTTTCAGCATGGCCTACATTTCTCCTCCTCGCTTATTCACCTCCTCCTTCACTCACTACCCTTCTTCCCTTTCTCCATCACTTTTTTTTCTTCTATATCTTCCTCACTCACCATTCACCCACATCTCCCCTCTTCTCCTGTTTACCATGCACCTCCTGATTCATCTCCCATTTCCCTCCTCATCCTCTCCTCTCCCCCTCTAGTGACCGTAACACACACTCGCCCTCCGCCAGCCTCTCCCTTCCTTCCTCCTCGCCTCCCTTCGCAAGTAAAGCTCCTCTATTCTCGCGGATCAACCCTTGTGGTCTGCCTTACTTTCTTGCTTTCTTTTTCTTTTCTCTGTCTTATCTTACTCCTCGTTATTCTTCTTTCTTCTGGTCTTTCTTACTAAGTGCTGAATTTTTCTTTCTTTTGGTCTTGCTTATTTTCTTGGTTTCTTTTTTTTCGTGTCTTTCTTACTTTCTTATTTAATTTTTAGCTTTCTTTTTTCTTTTGATCTGCCTTATTTTCTTGCTTTCTTTTCTTTTATTTTCCTTACTTTTTGCTTTCTTTTCCACTTCCGTCTCATTATATTCCTCTTTCTTCTCCTCCTCGCCTTTGTGGTTTTCCTTTCTTTATCTTTTCCTTCTCTATTCTAGTTCTCCTCCTGCTCCTCTCCTTTATTTCCTGTTCCTTTCCACTTCCCTTCTACCTCCGTTCCTCGTTCTGTTCCTTCCTCCTTTCCATAACTTTGACCTTATGAACCCGACGCACAAAAGTCTACGGTTGAGAAGATGAAAGAAAACGAAGAAGAGGTTACGTAACATCAATAAAGTCCTTTCCCCTAAAATGAACGAGAAGGTCCTTTTGGTTCCTACAATCTGGATGAAAGGACGTTTTGAAACAAAAAAAAGAACGTCTTACCACTAACCAATCCGTCGGGGGTAGACACACACACACACACACACACACACACACAGAGGCCGCCCCTAAGCCCAGTCATCACGCCCTGACGGAGCCCCATCCCCGCGGCCATTAGTACAGATGAACAAGGTGGACCGAACGGAATGGGCGGCCGTGGGTAGTGTACGTATCGCCGCTGACCGCCGCCACTACGCACACGCCCGCCAATACGTACACGCCGCGGGGCCTCATTTCTCAGGATTATTTTTTTATGGCCTTTCTTCCGCAGCCTTCTGGGAGCGTCTCTGGGTGGTTGTTTGCATGGGTGCCACGCAGACCGGTGGCTTCTGTCTTACCCCCAAGGTCGGGTGTTCGCGTCTCGCCGCAGCAGCCTCGGTCGGTGTGTCCCGCCGCCTCGGAGTAAATAATGGAGTGCCTGGTGCGGCTGATGGACGGCCGCGACCTGATGAAGAACTTTTGTCTCGGCGTCTTCAAGCGAAAAAGCCATTATTTATTGTGTCCTTTTTCCTTTGATAAAAACAGTGATCAGAAAATTTATGAGATGCAGGATTAAAGTTCGCGCCCTGCCCTGGGTACTATTCAGGCCCCCACCCACCCCACCCCCATCACGTTGTCTGATGCTGATGCTCCTCACAATCACTGACATAGTTTCCAGACATACATAGTTAATTTAGAAAACTGTATCCCTTCTGCAATTTCCTTAGTTATTATATATTTCATCACATTAATTTTGATGTTTTTTTTTATTATATCATAGGCTCCCATATGTCAATCATATATATATATATATATATATATATATATATATATATATATATATATATATATATATATATATATATATATATATATATATATATATATATATATATATACAGCCCCAACAAGGGCCGTCCCGTGCACTACAGCGCGGCCACCATCAACAAAAAGACGAAGGCAGGACAGAAAGAAACTCGTCCAACTAGCGGCGGATCCCCGGGGGGCGCGTCACCCCGGGGAGAGCCGCTGACAAACGAGCGTCGGAGGCCCGCCGGTCACTCACGGAGGAGCCGCCGGACTGACCACGATGGCGCGGCTCTCGGGGGATTCCGGTATAATGTTTCTCCTTAATGCTGAACCGGTGTTGGACCAACTGTAATATTAGGGTGCTTAGCGAGGGCATTACGGCCGAGTTGGGTCGTTTATTACGGTGGCGGCGGCCGGGACGCCTCCGCCACCTCCACCGCCGCCCATTGGCTCTCAAAACGCAGCGACGCCGTGAATGTTGACGACGCAAGGGACCGCCCGAGCGTGGCCCCGACCCAACCCGAGGCCGTTTGGCTCCGGCCGCCCCCTGAAGAGGTCCTTCCTCCCTTCCCCTCCGCAGCACTTTCCTCTTGTTTTCGTGTGCAAATGTACTTTGTTGGTAGCTCTTGTTAGATTGCTTTGCCTCCTCGCCGAGTCCCTGCTCGGAAAGCTAATTTTTCGCTTTCCTTCTGAATCCAATCTTCTCAAGCAGCAAAAAAACTGATGAAGAAAAGCGTTTTCATGTATTTTTCCCTTGTTATATTTTGCTCGTCAAGAACTGATCACAGACGTTCAAGAAGGTTTCATTGATTTGGAAAAATTTCAACATCTTCCGATATGATACGCAACTAAGACAGCTGTTTACACCAAAGTTTGATCAAGTATAGCATATATAATATAATATCTTACAGGTCACTCAACAGGGCGCCAGCCAGTCTTCCGCCCTTCGCTCTCTCTCTCTCT
Source organism: Eriocheir sinensis (assembly GCF_024679095.1). Taxonomy (NCBI): domain Eukaryota; kingdom Metazoa; phylum Arthropoda; class Malacostraca; order Decapoda; family Varunidae; genus Eriocheir; species Eriocheir sinensis. The sequence goes on from NC_066516.1 coordinate 15,383,393, forward strand.
CTCTCTCTCTCTCCCACCTTCACCGTCCACCCGCTGGGAATACTACCACTGCTACTCGGAAATGAAGGACCGCGCGCGCGCGCGCGTGTGTGTGTGTGTGTGTGTGTGTGTGTGTGTGTGTGTGTGTGTGTGTGTGTGTGTGTGTGTAATGAATGGTGGATATTTCTAAGCCACGGACACACACTCATCCATCCCATCTCTCCCTGACCATCCACTCTGACGCCCTTTCCATCCCTTCTTTCGTTATCTCTTCCTGGTCATCCATCGTCCCCTCAGTGCCATCCACTCTTCCACCCTGATCATCTATTATGATCATCCACTTTCTTCTCCCACCTTCACCCTCTTCCATCCTTTCCCCTCAGGTCATCCATGCACTCTCCGTTCCAAGCCATCCACTTTTCTTCGCTCACCATCTTCTTATCCTGCAAGCCATCCATACACCTTCTTATCCTCCTTCTCTTTTCTTCTCGTCTCCTCTTCTTCCATTATCTTCACTCATCTTCCTTCCTTCGTTTTCCATCCCTCACCTTCCTTTCCTTGTCTTCCTTCCTTCGCCTTTCTTCCTTCGTCTTTCTTTCCTCGTCTCCCTTCCCTCGTCTTTTTCCCTCGACTTCCTCCCTTCCCTCCTTCGTCTTGTCTACTTCTCTCGTCTTCCCCCCTTCCCTCTCTCCTTTCCTCCCTCCCTTCCTCCCGCTCCTCGTCTCGTCTTCTTCCCTCCTCTTCCTTCCTCCTTCCCTCCCTCCCTCTCTCGTCTCGTTCCCTCGTCTCCCTCCCTCTCTCGTCTTTTCCCTCCAATTCCTTCCTCCTTCCCTCTCTCGTCTCGTTCCCTCGTCTCCCTCCCTCCCTTCCTCCCTCTCTCGTCTCGTTCCCTCGTCTCCCTCCCTCCCTCCCTCCCTCCCTCCCTTCCTCCCTCTCTCGTCTCGTTCCCTCGTCTCCCTCCTCCCTCCTCCTTCCTCCCTCTCTCGTCTCGTTCCCTCGTCTCCTCCTCCCTCCTCCCTCGTCTCGTTCCCTCGTTTCCCCTCCCTCCCTCCCACTCGTCGTCTCGTTTTCTTCCCTCCTCTTCCTTCCTCCTTCCCTCCCTTCCTCCTTCTCTCGTCTCGTTCCCTCGTCTCCCTCCCCCCTTCCCACCCTCCCTCTCTCGTCTCGTCTCCACCTCTCGCAGAAGGGGACACACGCAGAATGCCAAGCTCGACCATCTGCAACTTGTGTGATCAAATCTGCCACAGTCAGCTCTTCGCGACACCGAACCAATTTCAGCCAACAGTCGCTCAGTCCCCTTCTCCGCGCCCCCAAGTTCTCCTCCTCACTCCAATCCGTTGAATAGACCCGCTGGAGAAGAGAAAGAGCGGGAAAGAGAGAGAGGGAGAGAAGGGGAGAGGGAGAGGGAGTAAGAGAGAGACAGGACTTGCGTGTGGGTGGATTGTCGCGTTCGGAGAGTCATTCCAACAAGTGCTTGAGTCAAGAGAACAAGTGGTTTCCATCGAGAACACGAGTCGACCTCACCACCGACCGACCGACCGACCGACTGGCAAACCGACCGACCGACTCCCTCCGCAGCGCCCGTAACCCGTTGTATGTGCGAGAATTAGCACTAAATACTGCATTTTCGCTAGCAGTCTCTCTCTCTCTCTCTCTCTCTCACACACACACACACACACACACACACACACACACTCACCAAACAGACATAACAAGAATCCTGAGCCAATCCACCACTCAAGAGCGAAAATAATAAAGAAACGGCCGATGTGTGGGAACTGGAAACTCCCCGCGGCTGAGTGCCCTTCTTGGAGTGTTCTGGGGGAGTCTGGGGAGCCATAAAGCGAAGGAGGTGGGCGCCATAAGGTGGGCTAGGGAGCGGCGGAGGCGTAGAAGAGAGGTGAGTGAAATTGAAACAAGATCGCGGCCATCAGTCAAATGACGCAGTAAAGAGGGAAGGTCAACTGGCCAGGGTGATTGTGGACTGTTGGAGGGGGGTTGGGGAGGAGGAGGAGGAGCAGGAGGAGGATTAAACGATGATGATAATGATAGTAATGATGATAATGATGATGACGAAGATACAGAGGGGCAATAGGGGGAAAAACAAAGGCAAGAGGAGGAAGAGGAGGAGGAAACACAGGAACATGGGAAGACTGGCAACAGAAAACCTTTTTGCTCATAACGCGGCTGCTTGCTTTAGTGATGTAATCAGTTCATTGGCCATACAAGTGACCTGAAAAGTAGAGTAAAGCACTTGTACGTACGTCCGGGAACGTTCATTGAGCAAAGTAACGGCTAACGTGAGAAGCAAAGTTGATGTTTTTTGCATTAAAATTATTTTTGAAGGAAAGTTGTCCCACGGGCGGCTAACTCGGTTAAGAAACTGCTGGTTTGTATATGCTACGTTGATTCAGGCTTGTTATCAGATTAATTTGGAGCTCAAGCAAGTAAATGATCAATGTTACTGAACTTGTGTAAGCGATTTAAACCTGATGCATAGATC
>NC_066516.1:15388374-15435874 GCF_024679095.1 Eriocheir sinensis
TCGTAACACTGATAACAGTTTTACACTTACTGCCAACTCAGGGGGTGTAAAACGGTGAACAACTATTTTTTATTACTTCAAACATACATACTCCCACACACATACACGATTATTTAATTTCCACGGTGTGTTTATCAGGTTTTCAAAATTAAATTGCGGCCCGATAATTAGCCAGAATTCAGGTGTTCAGAACGCTCTCTATACGTGTTTAAAACTGTGTATGGGATGGATTACGCGATGGATTTTGGGTTTCTTTCACAGCTAAAATGATAGATAACGGTGTAAATAACGGCTGATAACGTAGTGGTTTGGAGTTACTTTCAGAGCCAAACATATTGATACAGATACATAACGACTGGTAAAACAACATCAGGTAGCAAAATAAAAAAAAGATAAGACAGAAACAAAGGGTATGAATGTCTGAGGTAATACATAAACAAACCAGTTAAAAGAGATATAAAACAATAGATATCAAAAACAATAATCTACGTTAGTTATCTTCTTCATTCTGTGGTATCAAAATCCCAAAGAAGCACAGTAACATAAAGTCGGTTGGGAAAAGAAGTCTCGTATGTGTTACCTTAAAATATTTTCTCGATAACTAAGATATAACAACTTTTTTTTCGGTTGATCGTGATATGAAAGAAAATAATTAAAGTAAAACATCTTAACTACTACGGAATAGAGCTCATTTTTATGTCTTGTCATATTTCATCAACTAACTGTGTCAAAAGGAAAGGAAAGGGAAAGAGAAAGGGGAAGAAAAGACTATATAAAGAATGGGAAATATACACAAAGATCACTGAATCATCTTTTTTCTTCTTCCTTTCCTTTATGTCGTCAAGTGAGAGGTTAACACATTCAGAGTTCAGGCTTTTGTGGCTTAGGAGCAGATGCCTTCCTGACGTAACGCGGTAGCACTGGGATTCGAACCTCCTCTCACCGACGCGCACCAAAAATTATGAGATAGATAAATATACATGAAATTACCTAGTACACACACACACACACACACACACACACACACACACACACACACACACACACACACACACACACAACTGAGTTTCTGATTTGTGGGTGAGTCGAGTCGTCCAAATTTCAACACCAAACTGACTTCCCCTTGACTAAGATTTATTTTGTGTGTGTGTGTGTGTGTGTGTGTGTGTGTGTGTGTGTGTGTGTGTGTGTGTGTGTGTGTGTGTGTGTACTAGGTAATTTCATGTATATTTATTCAGTTCTTTATTTACGATGACAGCTGTGGTGAAGATATTACTGCCACTACTACTACTACTTCTGCTACTACTACTACTACTACTACTACTACTACGTCACCACTGCAGTCACTTTTCCGCATCCCTCAAGTTCGTGAGTCTGTAGCAAATTCCCCTTCTTGATGCAGTCTTTTCCTCCCCTTTTCTTTTTTTTCTTTGCCTTCTCTTTTCGCACACCTCTCCGTTTCTCATTAAGGGAACACAAAAACACACAAAAAAACAAAAAGTGATGCAACACAGAACTCAAAGAAACACAGCGCAATAATGGAAAAAAAAAAAAGCTGAGACAAACAAACGAAAACAATAACGAAGAATTTAAGAAAACCAAACAAAAAAACAAAACCAAACAAAGAAAGGGAGTATGTTTTATAATCTTACTTTAACCCTAACTACAAAAAAATAAAACAACACCAACGAAGGGAACAACAACAAAAAAAAGATATAAGAACGAAACTAACAAAGAAAAAAAGGAAATTAAACCGCTAGCAAAAGTAAACGTCTTGGACCATTTTTCTCCGTCGGACACCCTCTTCCCGGCCTCCCGCTCCTATTTTTATGTGATAATTACACAAAAAGCCCATTTAATATGCAAAGAAGGTTGCCAAATGAAGATATCACTTACGCCGCTTTGTTTAGAAGGTAATTTGGCTGCGGGGGGGAGGACGAAGAGGAACAGAAAATGGAGGAGGAGGAGGAGGAAGAGGAGGAGGAGGAAATGAATGGGTAGATGAGGAGGAGGTAAGGAAAAAAGATAAGGAAGGATATTGGGGTATGGATGAGGGGGAGCTTGTGTGTGTGCGTGTGTGTGTGTGTGTGTGTGTGTGTGTGTGTGTGTGTGTGTGTGTGGGTGTGGGTGTGGGTGGGGGGGTGGGAGGCTTTTTTCACCCTTTATCATCTCCCCTAGCTTCCCCCTTATCCTATTCCTCCCCCTCCCCCTCTTACCACGCCCTCCCCTAACCATTTCCTTCACCCTCTACCTTATCTTCTCTAGCCTTCTGTTCCTCCTTCTTTATTTCCTTCCTCTTCCCTTCCTTCTTTTTTCCTTCCTCTTGTTACCTTCTTTCTTTCTTCCTCCTGTTCCCTTCCTTCCTTCTTTCGTCCTTCCTTCCTCCTGTTTCCGTCATTCCTTCCCTTCCTTGTTTTCTTCTCCCTATGTATCCCCTTCACCCTTACCTTCCCAATCCCCAATCACCTTCTCTTCCACCACTCCTCCCCCTCTCCCCCAAAGATTCCTCCCCCACTCCCCTCACAAGTCAGTACATGAGGTTTTGGGGGTATAAAAAGACGCTTCACAACCCCATCCATTACCTCATCCACCCCCCTATCCTTCCTTCCATCCACCCCTCCCATTCCTCCCCTCTCCCCAATCACCTTCTCTTCCACCACTACTTCCCCTAACCCCCCAAAGATTCCTCCCCCAATTCCCTCACAAATCAGTACATGAGATTTTGGGGATATAAAAAGACGCTTCATCACCCCATCCACTATCTCATCCACCCCCCTATCCTTCCTTCCTTCCACCCTCCCCTTACTTCCCTCCCACTCCCCCCCCTCCAGCATCAAGACCACTCTCCCTGGCCGTAGGCAAAGGCACTCCCCTCAACACTGCAACACTTGAAAGCACTCCACCCTCAGTGCTTCACCCTCCCTCCCTCCCTCCCTCCCTTACTCACTCCTCTCCACCTGACCTTCTTTCCTCCCCTCCATCCCTTACTCATCCCCCTTTCCTCGGTGCTTTTACTCTTCCTCCTTTCCTTACGTTTTTTTTCTTTCTCTTCTCCTTTATCCGCCTGTCTTCCTTCCCTCCCATTCGCCCTTACTCTCTTTCTTTTCCTTTCCTCATTTACTCTTCCTCTTTTCCTTGCTGTTTTTTCTTCTTCTTTTCCTTTACACGTCTATTTTCCTTCCCTCCCTTTCGCCCTCTCTCCTTTTCTTTTCCCTTACTCACTTAGTTCCTCCTCTACTTCGCTCCCTTACTCTCCTTTCTTTTTTCTCCCTTTACTTCCTTTCCTCTGCCTCCCTTGTTCTCACTCCTTCCCTCACTCCCTTATACTCCTTCCGGGCAAGTGTCTTTCACCCTCCTTTCTTTCCTCCACTCTTCATTCATTCTCCTCTCCTCTCTTCCTTATCTTGCTTTTTTCTTCCTATTCATCTCTCTCTCTCTCTCTCTCTCTCTCTCTCTCTCTCTCTCTCTCTCTCTCTCTCTCTCTCTCTCTCTCTCTCTCTCTCTCTCTCTCTCTCTCTCTCTCTCTGTGACCACACTGAGACGCGGCAAAATTCAGTATATCCACAAAATTTCCTTAGGAGCCTCGACCCGCTTGACTTCTGGACTACAAACACTTCGGAAGCACTAGGAAGAAGGAAAGGAAGAAGGAGAGAAGAAAGAAAGGGAAGAAAGGGAAGCGAAGGAATGAAAGAAACAGGAGGAAGGAAGGAATTACGAAAGAAGGAATGGAAGTGGAAGGAAGGAAGGAAGGAAGGAAGGGAACAGGAGGAAGAAAGAAGGGAACAAGAGGAAGGAAATAAAGAAGGGGGAAGAGAGCAGGAGGAATGAAGAAAGAAGAAAGGGAACAATGAGGGAAGAAAAAAAGAGAAAGATTATGTTTATATATATAATAAAAAAAAAATAATAATAATTTGTGAAGATCAACATACAGAGCAAAGTTACTTACGCGAAATATCAACTTAAATTCTTCTTGACGATCAGACCGACAGAGACCCAGACACGAGGAAGGAGGAGGAGGAGGAGGAGGAGGAGGAGGAGGAGGAGGAGGAGGAGGAGAAGGAGGGCGGGTACACACTCAATATTTGGCTTCAGCGAGAAAAGCAGGAAGGGTGGAAAGCCGAGGAGGAGGCGAGGAGAGGAGAGGAGAGGAGACGACGGCGGACGCAAGGAGATGAGAAGCAAGAGGAAAGAACGAGGGAGGAGTGGGAGTAAGACGAAAGAAGTAGGAGTCGAGGAGGAGGAAGAGGAAAGATGGACGACGACGAGGAACGAGGAGGAGGCAAATAGATAAAGAAAGAAGACAAGAACGAAAGAGGAGGAGAAACAGGAAGACGAGAGACACTGAAGGAACGACAAATAGAGTTGATGGAAAGTTAGCAAAAAATAAGTAAAAGGAAAGAAAACGGGAAGAGGAAGGGAAGGAAAGGGACGAGAATAAGGAGAGGCAGGAGGGTGACAGAAAAAAGAGGAAAATGAAAGAGGGAAGAAAGGAAAAGGGAGAGGATGAGACAAAGAAGGCGAAGAGGGAAAACTATCGAAGGAGTAGGAAGAAAAGAAGGAGAAGAACTTCGTCAGAAAAGAAAGGAGAAGAATGATGAAAGGAAAGGAGAGCCAGTAAAGGAGAGAACGGATTTTGAAGGAAGAGGAAGAGGATAATGTGAAGGATATCAAAGAAGTGGAAAGGAAAAGGAGACAAAGAAAGGAAGGAAAAGCAAAAACAGGAAAGGAAGGAAAGGATATGAAGAGAAAGTAGGTAAGGCAAGAAAACGAAAGGAAGGGAAGGAAGGGAAAGAAAGGTAAGGAGAGGAATGAAAGGAAAACAGAGAGGAAGGGGAGGGAAAGCAAAGACAGGAAAGGAAGAAAAGGATATGAAGGGAAAGTAGGCAAGGCAACGAAAAGTATAAGAAGGGAAGGAAAGGAAGGAAATGCAAGGAAAGAAACGAACGGAAATGAAGGAAAAGCAAGGAAAGAAAGGGAAGGCAGGGAAAGCAAGGGCAGAAAAGGAAGCAAAGAATATGACGTGAAATTCAGTAATGCAAGAAAACGAACAGAAAGGAAAGGAAAGGAAAGTAAAGGAAAGGAAAGTATAGGGAAGGAAAGGAATGCAAGGACAGGAATAGAAGGAAAAAATATGACACGAAATTTGGTAAAGCAAGAAAACGAAAAGAAAGGAAAGGAAAGGAAGGAAGGAAATGCAAGGAAAGAAGGGAACGGAAATGAAGAAAAGGCAAGGAAAGAAAGGGAAGGCAGGGCAAGGACAGAAAAGGTAGGAAAGAAAATGACGTAAAATTCGGTAATGCAAGAAAACGAACGGAAAGGAAAAGAAAGGAAAGGAAAGGAAAGGAAAGTATAGGGACGATAAGGAAGGCTAAGAGAGGATAAGAAGGAAAAAAATATAACATGAAATTCGGTAATGCAAGAAAACGAACGGAAAGGAAAGGAAAGGGAAGGGTGAGCCAGAGCCAGGACCACACACAGCATCCTCACACGCGGCTCACGGCTCACCGCTAATGTAAATACGCTGTCGGGAGGGACGGATCACAGGCGGCCCCTGGAGTGCCCCTGCAGGACGCCGGGTCGCCTTGCTCCGTGCCTGGCTGCTGCTCCGCGTCTCGTCCGTCTCCATCCAGGCGTGTAATCTTCCTCGCGCTGCTTCTGAGAGGATATTCCCGGCTACCCAACGCAAGGGGAGGGAAGGCAAGGCAGGGGAAGGTAAGGTAAAGCAAGCATGCAAAGTTAAGGGCGCCCAGGGGAGGAGGGAGAAGGGAGGAAGGGAAAGGGTTGAGAGGTGGACTTGTGGAGGGAGGGAGAAAGTTGGGTTGGGAGGTTGAGGGTGAGGGGAAGGAGGGGAGGGATTAGGAAGAGGGAGAAATGTGGATGAAGATGATGGTGTGGAATAAGAAGAAACAGAAGAAGCAGAAGATAAAGATGGGAGGAGGGAGAGGGGAAGGAAAAGGGCTAAGATGTGAAGGGAGAAGATTGGTACGAAGGAAGAGAGACGTTAGGAAGAGGGAGAGAGAGAGGGATGAGGAAGAAAAAGAAAAAGAAGAAGAAGAAGAAGGAGCAGAAAAAGACGAAAAGAAAGTAAAAAAGAAGAAGCAACAGAAGTAAACATAAATCTACTTTCCTATTACTACCTCGAGCGTTTTGAAAGAGGGGTCTGAGAATAGAGTGAGTGGCATAGCGCTCTCTCTCTCTCTCTCTCTCTCTCTCTCTCTGAACACTAGTACAGCATTCACTCTCTTTCCAGTCTTCTTTAACCAAACTCTGTTCTCTCTTTTATTACGCCCACCCTCCCCGTCCCTATAAAAGCCTTCGCCAAAAACAAAAGACCTCTCCGCTCTCTCTCTCTCTCTCTCTCTCTCTCTCTCTCTTGCACCACTAACACCATCCTACCTCCTCCTCCTCCTCCTCCTCCCTGGCTCCAACACCATCCTGCCTCCTCCTCCTCCTCCTCCTCCCTGGCTCCAACACCATCCTGCCTCCTCCTCCTCCTCCTCCTCCCTGGCTCCAACACCATCCTGCCTCCTCCTCCTCCTCCTCCTCCTCCCTGGCTCCTCCTCCTCTCCTCCTCCTCCTCCTCCTCCTCCTCCTCTCCTCCTCCTCCTCCTCCTCCTCTCTCTCTCTCCTCCTCCTCCTCCTCCCTGGCTCCAACACCATCCTCTCCTCCTCCTCCTCCTCCTCCCTCTCTCTCCACCATCCTGCCTCCTCCTCCTCCTCCCTGGCTCCAACACCATCTCTCCTCTCTCTCCTCCTCCTCTCCTCTCTCTCTCTCCTCCTCCTCCTCCTCCTCCTCTTCCTCCTCCTCCTCTCTTCTCCTCCTCCTCCTCCTCCTCGTCTTCCCCCTGTTCCCGGCTCCCTCCTCTTCCCCTCTTGACGATAATCGACAAGTCGTGTCGAGTAAGTGTGTGATTCGCCCGCCGGGAACAGGAATCAGACTGGAATGTAGGAATGTGTGAATCTGGTAGAGCAGCAGCGGAGGTGTCGGTCGCTTGGGTTCACACGGGGACGGCGGAGGAGAGAGAGGGAGAGAGAGAGAAGAGAGAGTGAGAGTGTGTGTGTGTGTGTGTGTGTGTGTGTGTGAGAGAGAGAGAGAGTGTGTGTGGGTGAGAGAGAGAGAGAGAGAGAGAGAGAGAGAGAGAGAGAGAGAGAGAGAGAGAGAGAGAGAGAGAGAGAGAGAGAGAGAGAGAGAGAGAGAGAGAGAGAGAGAGAGAGAGAGAGAGAGAGAGAGAGAGAGAGAGAGAGAGGAAGGATGAGGGAGAGGAAAGATTTGAGAGCGAGGGAGGGAGGAATAGCTGCATGTATAAGTTTGGTGAAAAGAGAGCGAGAGGAAAGAAGAGGGATTTGTGAAGTCAGAGGGACAGAGAGAGGGAAAAGGGAACAGGAAAGAGAAGAGTGAAAGAGAGGAGAATCATGCAAGTGTGGAGAGAGAAAAGGAGGAGAGTGACGAGGGGAAAGGTAATGTTTGGGGTGTGTGGAAGAGTGTAAAGTGGAAAGACTCAAGAAGTGACAAAGAAGAAAAGAGAATGAAAAAAATGAAACACGATTAAGAAAAATGAAGTAAGTGGAGAGAGAAAAGGAGGAAAGTGACGAGGGGAAAGGTAATATTTGGGGTGTGTGATAGAGTGTGAATTGGAAAGAGTGACGAATAAGAAAAGCGAATAACATAAAAAGAAAACACGATTAAGAAAAATGAAGTAGTGTTTATGAATAGGGGAAAAAAAGTGTTAGTGTTTGTGCCTAAGAAATGGTGCGAAGAGGGGAAGGGAATGAGAGAAAAAATACTATTATAAAAAATGAAGTAATGTTTATGAATGGTGGAGAAAAAAGAGTATTAGTGTTTGTGCTGAAGGCCGGGGTCACAGTCACGATCACCGGCGCTGGAAATGTCGCGCTGGGAGACTTACATTACGACCATCGTAAGTAGATCCCCTTGAGTGTCAGCCATTGTCGACGTCGAAACGACGTTGTTAAGACGTTCTTGAGATAAATAAGAAACAGAGAAAAATAGAAAATATAGAAAAATAGAAACTGAGGAAAATGGGTTATAGTAGTACTTGTCTAATAAGAAAATTCTTATTTTGAAATATCAGTTATGCAATAACGAGAAAAAAATAAAAGTTCAGCGAAAAAATATAATTCGTTGATTAAAAAAAGACTAATCTTATCAAACGAAACCGCTGATATTTGAGCGAAAAAAAAAGAGAAGATATTACACCTAAAATGCCAAAAACCAGCAGCACTAACCGATCATTTTTTCTGATGCTTTCATGTGTTTCCTCTCACTGCACGCTCTTCCTCTTTTTCGTCCTACTACTTCGTCATAATAAAAAAAAGGTACCACAATATGCAATTAATAAAAAAAAACCGACCACACAAAAGAAAAGCGAAAAAAAAATCCATGAACATAAAAAAATATATACACGTCTTAGAATACACCAAAAACAAAGAAAAAATGACCCCCCCAAAACTTGACAAAATATAAATAAAAATCTTAATTGCGGATCAGCGCCTAAGAGCAGGGCGAGGCGGACGTCTGTAGGCATACATGATTGATGGGGGAAGGAGCGGCGGGGAGGCGGACAAGACTGGAGGGGATGAGGGCGTGGCGGGGGTGACGTGGGGAGGGGGGAGGTTGTGATATGGGGGGGGGGATGGCAGAGGGAGGGGTGATGGAGGGGAACTGGATGACGGACAGCAACAAGACACAACCCTCCTGTCCCCTCCATCCCTCCCCCCCCTTTCCCTCCCCCTTTCCTCCATTCCTCCCTCTCCCCCTCACTCACTTCGATGCTGTTCTTCCCCCCTTCCTCTTCCTTCTACCTTGTCTTCTCCCTCTCCTCCCCTCATCCCTCTCCTTCCTTTAGTCTCTTGCATCCCCACACCTGTTCACTTCCCTTCTCTCCTCCTTTCACCTTTCACCCTTGCATTCTCCTTTCTTTCCTTCCCTTCCTCTGTCATTTCATTTGCACCCCACTTCGAAATCCCCTTCCTTCTTCACTGCACCTGAACTCCTCTTCTACTATAAAAAAAAAAAAAAAGTGAAACCAAATTGTCGAGTCCGTTTTGGCGTTGGCTCCCGCGGGTCCATTTCTCCATTCTGCTCTGCCACACATTCCCACACCTCTTTTTTCCTCTCATATGTCACCTATAGCTTACATATGAGAGGAAGAGATAGGTGTTGGGACAGTGTGGCAGAGCAGAGGGGAGGAAAGGACCCGCGGGAGCCAACGCCAGACCGACCTCGACATATTTGGAAGACTATACTGTCCTTCCATTCTTTCAGCAATATTCTATACAACAAATATTTGCCTCCTCCTCCTCTTCTCTGTTTTCCTTAATTTCTTTCCTTTACTTCCTTTACTTTGTTGATTCTGCACTACATTGCTAAGACTACCGACAATAATAATTTAGTTCATTCTTTCAGAGGTATTACTTCGCTGTATTTCTCACTGCCAGTTGAAAAGGGGCCACTGGGGGAGACCTAGTGACTTTGCTGAGCTATCAAAACATATTACAGGTTACGGAAAATAATAAAAGCAGCAAACGATGACGAGAAACACTCTTCAGAAGGGCTGTGACGGTGGTGTGGGAGGGCGAAGAACAGCTGGGAAGGTGCAAGGAACGACGAAGATAAAAAAGTCATAAGTACACACACACACACACACACACACACACACACACACACGCACACACACCTGGCCAGCCACCATGCAATAATATTTAGGAGAACAAGGCGCGGGGACAGCACGAGGAGGAGGAGGAGGAGGCGGGGCGTCGAAAAATGAGGAGTCGGGTATTAAGAATATCATTAATTCATGGAAGTTTATCGGGATCCGTGATTTGGTGGCGTTGGACAGGAAAGAGCTTTATCATAATTAACCTTCCATCGTTGAAATGAAATTATAATGACTCCGGCATTTACCTATTATTAGGTTATGATAATCTAAACTCGAAATCCGGCCGCTTGATAATCTGATTCCACTAAATCGTTTTAAAGGTCGCCTGATAATTACCTTCCAATCACCTGAATTGGACCCAAACTTTGAGGTGGCCAAGGGAATGGACACGCACGCACGCACGCACATAACCAGCGCACAAGCATAAACACACACACACACACACACACACACACACACACACACACACACACAGCCTACGCGGATCCATACATACATTCATACATACAAACATAGGAAGGAACGTAATTCATACATAAGTGCACACATGAAAAGATTTAGATAGATAGATAGATAGATAGATAGACAGAGAGATAGAAAGATAGATAGAGAGAGAGAGAGAGAGAGAGAGAGAGAGAGAGAGAGAGAGAGAAAATACTGCCGAAATAATTATATTCACACTACTGAGTTACGACAAGATATCATATTACGTGAAGTGATGGAAAGATATGACGGAAGAATAAACTCTGGTAAATCATTGGCCATTAGATAAAAAGTAATGATGATCTACTGGCATATTGCATTATAGGGAAGTAAGAACGCGGGAATATTGATGATGATGACGATGATAATAATAACAAAAGTAATAATAATAATAATAATAATAATAATAATAATAATAATAATAATAATAATAATAATAATAATAATAATAATAATAATAATAATAATAATAATAATAATAATAATAATAATAATAATAATAATAATAATAATAATGATAATAATAATAATAATAATAATAATAATAATAATAATAAGAAGAAGAAGAAGAAGAAGAAGAAGAAGAAAAAAAAGAAGGGGAAAAAGAAATAAAAGGAAGAAAAAGAAGAAGAAAAAGAAGAAGACGAAGAAGAAGGAAAAGAAGACCACAACTATACAACAACAACGTTAACATATCACATTTTCTTCATTTGGCCATATGAAAATACAAAAAATTATCAGTATTGCCAAAGTTAGGTCGTGCTGTTTCATTTCTCTGTCCACTTAAATCCCAAGGTGTAGCATCAACAGGTAAAGACGATGACAAGGAAACATTTCTATATCTTATTTGTCTTTTTATAATTTCTTTTCGTAAGGTGACATTAATTAAGGATGACTATCAGGTGTTGTTTTCCCCAATCATTATCATCCCCAGTAAAAGAAGGGAGGAAAATACAGGTAATAAAAGCAAGATAAACACTTACGAACACGTCCTCTTCATCCCCATTTCAAAAAGGGACAAGAAACATTTTAGTCTAAAGCTCAACTCAATTTTCAAGGCGGATTCTGGGCTCTATCACTCTCTCCAGGTAATGCTACAGAGGCTTGTTTTTGTTGGTTTTGCTACTTCATCTCTATCTCGAGTCCTTGATTAGATAATTGATGCTGCCGCTCGTTATCAGGCGGGAGATGACGTGGATGTCGGGCAGGTGTGATTGTGACAGGTAAAGGTGAGAGGAGGAGGAGGAGGAGGAGGAGGTGATGCGCTACAACCCCCTACCTCCAACCCCCCCCACACACAGGACACGACGTAACACAACACAACACATGCAGCATCCTCGACAATATCCGTGTGTGTGTGTGTGTGTGTGTGTGTGTGTGTGTGTGCAGGGGGCGAGGGCAAGCTCCACTCAACACGGCACGCAGCGTTTGAAGCCAATTAGCCGCCGGACACCTTGTACACCTAACACCATCAATTTACCTGGACAGGCTTCCCGAGGCGCCCTGGCTTCACCTCCACCTCCTCTTCCTCCTCCTCCTCTCTGCCGAACGCTGAATAGTGGCGCCTCCTCCTCCTCCTCTTCGTCTTCCACCTTCTCTACCTGTTTCTCTTCTTATTCCTTCTACCCTTTCTCCTCCCTTGTTCTCTACTTTTTCGTATTCTTCCTACCTTTTCTTTTGCTTTTACTTTTCCTCTTCCTCCTTCTCTTCCTGTTTCTCTTCTTATTCCTTCTACCCTTTCTCCTCCCTTGCCTTCTACTTCATCCCCTTCTTCCTCCCTTTTCTTTTGCTTTTACTTTTCCTCTTCCTCCTTCTTCTTCCTCTTTCTTTTTTTTCTATTATTACCACCACTATCGCTCCTCTTCCTCCTTTTCTTCATTTTATTCTTTGCTTTCCTTTTTCCGTTCCTGCATCTTTTCTTCCTCCTCTTCCTCCTCCTCCTCTTCTCCCATCTTTCACAATTCGTCAATCTCCCGCCTCACTCCTGTTCTGTCTTCCTAATTCTCCTTTTCCCATTTATTTATCCCCCTTTCCACTACTCCATTTTACCCTCCTTCTATCCTTCCATCCATTCCTCCCGTCCTGTTGACCCTTTCAGTTCTTATTCGTTCTCTTAACATCATTCACTACTGCCTCCTGCCCTCCTTCCTTCCCTCCCTCCCTTCCTCCCTCCCTGCCTACGTTGTGTTCTGGAGGTCCACTCAATATGTTGGACACGGCCATTGGCTACCCAGACCCCCACTCTGTGCCCCCCTCCCCCCGCCGGACGCTGGAGACGAGGGTTCCCTTGTAAGTCGGTAATGGGCCCAGCCAGACCCGGGTGACATGGAACGAGCGAATAGCCGTCAGGTTTTGGGTTAAGCTTGGCGTGTGTGAGGGTGTGAGGGACTTGTGTTGGGCTGATGATTTAGTGAGGGGGGAAGGGGTGATGGGGGGATGGGACGGTGGAAGGGTTGTGTGAAGGTGTGAGTGGGGTGATGGAATGGGGGTGATGTGAGGGTGTGAGGGGGCACGTGTTGGCCTGATGATTTAGTGTTTGGGGGGAAGGGTGATGGGGATGGTGGGAGGGGTGTGTGAAGGTGTGAGTGGGGTGATGAAATTGGGGTGATGTGAGGGTGTGAAAGGGCATGTGTTGGCCTGATGATTTAGTGTGTGAAGGGAAGGGTGAGGGGGATGGTGTGAGGGGTGTGTGAAGGTGTGTGGGGAGATTGGGTTATGGGAATGGTGGAAGGGAGTGGTATATGAAGGTATGTGTCTGTAGGGGGGTGGGGGAGCTGGTAGAATGAAGGGGATTATGTGAAGGTGTGTATGTGGGGTGATGGTGGAATGGGGATTGTGTGTAGGTGTGTGTGGGGAGGGTGATGGTGGAAGAAAAGGGTGTGTGGAGGAGTGTGTGTGGGGGTGATGGTGGAAAGGGTGTGTGAGGGGGTGTGTTGGTGGGGGATGACGAAGAAATGACGGTGGTGTAAGGGTGTGAGGGATGATGGGGATAGTGGAAGGGAGGGGTGTTAGAAGGTGTGTGTGGTGGTTAATGGTG
Organism: Eriocheir sinensis; assembly: GCF_024679095.1. Taxonomy (NCBI): domain Eukaryota; kingdom Metazoa; phylum Arthropoda; class Malacostraca; order Decapoda; family Varunidae; genus Eriocheir; species Eriocheir sinensis. The sequence goes on from NC_066516.1 coordinate 15,401,575, forward strand.
GGATGAAGGGGGTTGTATGGGGGTTTGATTTGGGGGAATAGTGGAATGGGGTTTGAGTGAGGGTGATTGTGGAGAGGGTATGTGAAGGTGTGTGTGTGGCTGTGATGGTGAAATGGAGGTAGTGTGAGTATGTGGAGCTCGTGTTTTCGGTGATGATCTGCGTGTATGTGGAGGGGAATGGTGGAGGAGTGGGAGGGAAAGGTGTTTGTGTGAGGGTGTGTGGAGGGAGGTGGAAGGGGGCTGCTGATGGTGTGTGAAGTTTCTCTTTTTAAATGGACACAGAGTAATGTTTTGCACGCTCCTTGTTCCTTCTATCTCTTTTGAAAATATATAAAAAGAAAAAGGAGCCTGCCATCAGCACGTCAGCACTTATATCATTAAGTGTTTTCAAAGAGCACATGTGTACACCCGCGATGCTAATTGTAAGGAATAGAGAAAAAGTCAAGCATTAAACCAAAAGTCAAGAAAAAAAACTCACCAACAAAAAACTCTTAAAACATTTCAACAACAACAACGACAACAACAAAAAACAAAAACAAAAACACACATTAAAGAAAAGCAAACAAACAACAAAATCACCGAATAACTATAGATAAACAAACAAACAAACAAACAAGAAAGTACCTGACAATGACAAGCGCGTGAAGCGAAATCAAGAGAGGTGAAGCAAAAAACGATGCACATGCCAAAGGAAACAGAGACGGAGGAAGGAAACCCCCAACCACACACAACCAAGGTAGCGGGAACCGGGAAGGCGTGAGGGTGAGTGAGTGAGGCTCCAGGCGAGTAAGCGAAGTAGCCGGCAAGTGAAGGGGGGAAGGGCGAGAAGGAGGGAGAGGGGGATCCGCGAGCAGAGTTGGCCCATAAAAACATTGAAAGGGGGTCGTGACGGGACTCGGCAGGGGCAGGTTCGGGTGTAGCGGTTGTCGAAGTGTCTCGCTGCGTTGGAGAACATTGATCGCTCGTAAACAGGCACTTTAGCGGCCAGGAGGGAGAGAGAGTGGACGGGAACGAGGGAAGGCGGCGGGGAGTGAGGGAAAAGAGGGAAGGAGGGAAAGACAGTGAGGGAAAAGAGGGAAGGAGGGAGAGAGAGTGTAAACGGAAAGGGAGGGAAGGAGGGAAGCTGTGGTTGGAGGGAGGAAAAGGTTGTGTGTGAGGAAAATAGGGAAAAAGGAATTAAGGAAGAGAGAGAGAGAGAGAGAGAGAAAAAAAACAGATAAACAGACATAAAGACAGACGGAGAGACAAACCAAGTGACAGAGGAAGAGGAAATGACACGAATACAAAAAAAAAAAGAAAAAAAAAAGAAAAAAAAAAAGAAAATACCCCTCACTGATGACCCTTTACGGAAATAATTGTCATTTTTCAACGCATAGCAAACATTCATTCGCCTCCTAATATTGGTTTCTTCCTCGCATTCTGTCTTACTCGTTAACTCTTCCCGCTTTGAGGAAAAAAACAACAACATGCCCCTTACCCCCCCCCCCACCCCCCACCCCACCCCCACACACACAATAACTAACCTAAGAACACACATACTTTATTACCCGCTTTATATCTCAAGGAAAGTAACAATCCTCTCAGAAGCAAAAAGTCGCATTACGAGATGAGGGGAATAATTAAACAACTTTTGCTGTAAAAAAAAAAAAAAAAAAGTCGTCTGGTCAGGAGTTGGGAGCTCACCTGTCCAGATTTACGTAAGACCTTTCCCATCACTTTTATCTTATTCACATAATTTCTTACTCTCATTTCTTCTCTCTTATTGCTGCTCTCTCCCTCTGTTTTCCTCCACCCCACAATTACTCCTTCCTCCCATCCTTCTTTTTTCCTCAACTGTCCACCATTTTTCTTTCTCTGAGCCTCTCCATACTCTCTTCCTCCTCGCATATTTTCTCTTCCCCTTCATCTTTTTAACCTCTCCTATTCCCCCACCTTTCCCTTCCCTCCTCACTCCATCTTCCATGCAGTTCCTCGTTCCTTCACTTTTCCTCTTCCTCCCTCTCCCTAAAAAGTTATATCCTTTCCTTAGTTCCTCCTTTCATTTTCTTCCTATCCCCTGTCCTCCCCCTCCTCCTCCTCTCCCCACTTGTTTCCCTTCCCCCTCTACACAATTCCCCTTTCCTCCCCGCATCCTTCTCCTCCCCTTTAATGCCTCCCTTCCCCCTTTTCCCCTCACCCTCCTCTTCTCCTCATATGCCCCCCATCCTCCTCTACACAGTTTATCTTTCCTCCTCGCCGTTCGCCATGTGCCTCACTTTCTTATATATTCCCTTTTCCCTTTCCCCCTTTTCCCTCATCTCTGTCCCAAATGCTCCCCTGCCCTTCCCTCCTCACTTCAACCTTCCTACAGTTTCTCGCTCCTTCTCTTTCCCTCTACCTGCATTTCACTAAACAGTCACATCCTTCCCTTAGTTTCTCTTTTTCCCTTTTCCCTTTCCCCCTGACCCCCTACTATATACCCCACATGCTCCACTTCCCCCTCTACAAAATTCCTCCCCGTTTTCCTCCTCCTCCACCCCGCCGTCCGCCAGGTGCCATGCTTGCGTCGGGGCCTTAACGAGCCGCCATCATCGTGACTCCGCCTCTTCATCACCGGCGCCATAATGAGGCCGCTGATGACCGCCGCGATTACGAGCCTTATCAGCCGCGACGCTCCTATCGCCCCGCCGCCTGACACTATCGCCCGTACATCGACGCGCCGCCACGGTCACACACACACACACACACACACACAGACACACACACAGGCACTCGCTCTCTCCCTAATTCTCCTGCTGCTACTGCGTTGTTGGCTACCTGACGAAGGGAAGGAGGTGTTAGTAAGGAGGGATAGAAAAAAGACTAAGTGGCGTCGATAGTGAGAGGAGGAGAATGAGCTCGTGTTGTTGTTATAAGTGCATTGACAGACAGGTAGGAAGATAAGTGGAGTTCGTGTAATAAGGGCATTGACAAGAGCATAAGTGCAGTTCCAATGGCTGAAAGTACACTGCAGATAGAGATGACCCCCCTAAAAAAAACATCCTTCTCCTCTTCCGTCCTCCTCATTTTCCCAAGACAAGGAAGACAGGGGACACGAGGTACTTACACACACCAGTATCAATATCACTCCTTTCTCTCTCTCTCTCTCTCTCTCTCTCTCTCTCTCTCTCTCTCTCTCTCTCTCTCTCTCTCTCTCTCTCTCTCTCTCTCTCTCTCTCTCTCTCTCTCTCTCTCTCTCTCTCTCTCTCTCTCTCTCTCTCTCTCTCTCTCTCTCTCTCTCTCTCTCTCTCTCTCTCTCTCTCTCTCTCTCTCTCTCTCTCTCTCTCTCTCTCTCTCTCTCTCTCTCTCTCTCTCTCTCTTTTTACGAACAGCCCTTTTCTACCCCGCAACCCTAACATTTAAGACTTCCGAACGTTTTCATCTCCCATCACCCACTCTATTTTCTTCAACATTTTTAATCAACTGCGGTATACCTTTCAAAAACAACCATACTTCCAAAATTTCTTACTTTCCATTGTGTCATCCCCCACCTAAAGCAACAATAGCAATAACAACAACAACAACAACAACAATTACAGCCTCCTCCTTTTGTCTTCTCCCTCGCGGCATCCCTTAATGAGCTCATACTACATTTATCATTCCTTACATTACTCTCCTTCCCTATCTGTCTGTCTCCAAGTCTCTCTCTCTCTCTCTCTCTCTCTCTCTCTCTCTCTCTCTCTCTCTCTCTCTCTCTCTCTCTCTCTCTCTCTCTCTCTCTCTCTCTCTCTCTCTCTCTCTCTCTCTCTCTCTCTCTCTCTCTCTCTCTCTCTCTCTCAGTCTCTCTCTCAGGCTCTAGCTCTCCCTCTCTTCTTTCCCCTAAACTTAAGTGCTGGGCGGCAAGTCTGGGGCGCCCTTTGAAGTCTTACAACTCGAGGAGGCACAGCAGACAAGGCACACGGCACACAAAGGCACTCCTAACAGCCCTAACAGCAGTAGCAGCAGTAGTAGTAGCAGTAGCAGCAGAAGTAGTAGCTCCAGTGTCGGGGTCTTGAGGACACGAGTCAAGGATAATCCGGGCCGTGTTCCAGAGGGTTGTGAGCAGCGCGGCTGGGACATGAAAAACGCATTAAGGTTCCTTCTTGGATCACTGGCTTCTGGAAAAATGAGGGGGATTTAATTACGACCCACGCGGAGACCCTGCCAAATGGAACGAACGACTCCCTTTTCCCTCCCTCCGTCTCTCTTATTCTCTCTCTCTCTCTCTCTCCCGCCTTTCCTCCCTTCTTTCTTTCAAGCTCCTCCCCTCTTGTTTCCATTTCTCTTTTTCGCTTTTTCCTCCTGACTTTCTTTACTTTTATCTTTCTCCTTCCTTCCTCCGCCCTTCTCCCTCTCTCCTTTCTTCCCTTCTTTTTCACGTTCTTCTCCTGTTGTTCTCTATTATTCCTCTTTTTTCTGTTTTATGTTCAGACTCTCTTTGCTTTTCTCTACCTCCTTTCTTCCTCCGTCCTTCTCCATCTCCCTCCCTCTCTCTTTCTCTTTCCCGCCTTTCCTCCTTTCTTTCTTTCAAGGCCCGTCTCCTCTTGTTTCCTCTCATTCCTCTTTTTTCTGTTTTTCCTCCAGACTCTCTTTGCTCTTCTCTTCCTGCTTTCTCCCTCTCTTTTACTCTCCCTCCCGCCTTTCCTCCATTCTTTCTCTCAGCTCCTCCCCTCCTGTTTCCATGCCTCTTTTTCGTTTTTTCTTTTCCTCCCGACTCTCTCTGCTTTTCCCTTCCTCCCTTTTCAGTGTTTCGCCTCCTCGCTTTCATTCTTTTTCTTTCCTCTCTCTTCTCTTCCCTTCTTTTTCTCTCGTCTTGGCTGACTGTGATGATGATGTTAGAGTGGAGGGAGGGGGGAGGGGAGATGGGGGGGGGGTACTGAGGGGGAGGAAGGAGAGAGGGAAAGGTGGAGGAGAGGATGAGAGAAGTATTGTTGTTGTTGTTGTTGTTGTTGTTGATGTTTTTAGAAAGATGGTGATGGGTGGTGGTAGCTGTAGTTTAGTGATCTGTTGTTGTTGTTGTTGTTGATGATGATGGTGATGGTGATGATGATGATGATGATGTTGTTGTTGTTGATTATGATGGTGTTGGGTTTCTTGTTGTTGATGTTATTAGTGTTGTTGTTGTTGTTGTTGTTGTTTTTTGGTGGTGATAGGTGGCGGTCAAGGTAGTGTTCAGAATCATAATGGTAGTGATGAGCATGATAATGATACACTAAAAAAAAAAAAAAAAAGTTAAGTATATGGAGAAGAAAAATATTATGGTGATGACAAAGATGATGACGATGGCAGAGATGATAATGAAGGCCGCATAATATTCATCTCCGCTTCACATACTGTACATCATCATCATCATCATCATCATTATTATTGAAAAGCACCATCAGATTTTTCACATTTTTTCCTCATTACTACCCAAGCCCTTTTCTTTACATTTCCATCTCCATATTTTTTTTTGTTTTTTTTTTGTTTTAACCTTTCCCTCCCTTTTATGTTTACTCATGCATTCCTTTCTTTAACATTAATCCCGATTTTCCATTTTTTCATCTATTACATTATTTACTTTTTCTCTCCCCAATTTTCCATTTTTTTATCTATTACATTATTTACTTTTTCTCTCTCCTTGATTTCCCATTTTTTCATCTATTACATTATTTACTTTTTCTCTCTCCCCGATTTTCCATTTTTTTTATCTATTACATTATTTACTTTTTCTCTCTCCTTGATTTAACATTTTTTCATCGATTACATTATTTACTTTTTCTCTCTCCTTGATTTCCCATTTTTTATCTATTACATTATTTACTTTTTCTCTCTCCTTGATTTCCCATTTTTTATCTATTACATTATTTACTTTTTCTCTCTCCTTGATTTCCCATTTTTTTTATCTATTACATTATTTACTTTTTCTCTCTCCTTGATTTCCCATTTTTTTATCTATTACATTATTTACTTTTTCTCTCTCCTTGATTTAACATTTTTTCGTCTATTACATTATTTACTTTTTCTCTCTCCTTGATTTAACATTTTTTCATCGATTACATTATTTACTTTTTCTCTCTCCTTGATTTAACATTTCTTCCCTTTTCCTTTCTTTACTTACCCACTCATTTATTCAATTTCTATCTCATTTCCTATTTTTAATCAATCACTCATCAATTACCCATTTCAACTCTTCCGTCATTTCTTTCCCTTCCTTTTCTTTAGCCATCCACTCTTTTCTTCAAAATATCCTTTCCAATTTCCCTTTTTTTTTATAATCAATCACGCATTTTTTGCTCATCCTGTCTTCCCCACTTTTATCCTTTCTACTTTCTCCTCTCTCTTTTATTTAGCCGCCCACTTCTTTATTAAGTATCCTTGCCAATTTCCTAGTTTTTATAATAAGTCAATATTTTTTGCTCATCCTGTCCTCCCATTTTCCCCCCCTCCCACCCGCCGGAAACAGATCATTATCTTCCCCATAGACGGTAATTAACTGGGTCGGAAGTGAGGAAAAAAATGTGAATGGGAGGAATATATTAGAGATAGATATCTGCCCGCTCTCCGATCACCTGAGGACGGATTGACTGGTTGGTCGGTCTTTGTGCCTCGACCCGTGAACGCACGACCCAGCCCGATCACGATTATGCGCCGATCGTATTTATTTATTTATTTTACTCTGATATATGTATGTGCTGAACTAAGTCCTACTCGTGTGTGTGAGTGGAGATGTGTGTATGTGCTTTTGTGTATGTAAGTTTGCAGTTTTTTTAATATTTTTTAGTAAAGGAAACTGCTCAACGGCAATAAAAAGATAAAAGATAAAAAATAAAAAATAAACGCTAAGCTTCGTGTGTGTGTGTGTGTGTGTGTGTGTGTGTGTGTGTGTGTGTGTGTGTGTGTGTGTGTGTGTGTGTAAGCAAGTGCATGAGTCTGTCTGCGTGTTACCCCCCACCCCCCCACCCCCGCGGTGTCAGGTCTACTCGGGACTAAACCTCAGTCAAAGTTTAAAGCTTTGCAATAGGCGTTTGGAGCAGTAAACTTACAAACTTCGGGGCTGTCGGCGCTGGAGGGAGCGTCTCGTTTCGCTGGGAGTTGGGCCAAGTTTTTCATATTACAGCCTCGGCCAGCGCTCCTTAGCCTTAAAACTTTGGGCGGGGAAGCGCGTCCCCGAGGCAGCCACCATCCCTCTGTGTGTGTGTGTGTGTGCGTGTGCGTGTGTGTGTGTGTGTGTGTGTGTGTGTGTGTGTGTGTGTGTGTGTGTGTTGTGTTGTGTTGTGGTGCGTGTGTGTGTGTGTGTGTGTGTGTGTGTGTGTGTGTGTGTACTAATCAAAATGTAGGTCACTGTAATAAAAGTGTACATCTTCACGTTACTCCTGATTGAAGGAGAGGAATATACTCTGATAAACAAGGTAATGAAGCTTAATTACGATCCAAGACACACGAGTTCACAGGCGGGAATGATATCCACGGCCTTGATGCATGAGTCACTGTCTTGGTTGTTATGTTGATCCTGTGACACGAGAACTTCTAATGCACGGCTCTAAATACATAGTGTATCTCACGGATTTACTTGTTCAGCATTATCCGCAGAGCCGCTCACTCATACCCTGGTAAAAGGCACAAGTTTTCTTTTATAACTTAAAAACTTGTGTCTGACTATTTTGGTTTCCTTTGGATCTACAGACTTTTGCCGTGTTCCGAGTCTTCCGACATGGTATTATTTCCTCTGTAAACTCGATCCACATGACCCACGTTTCCAAACTAATAACAACAGAAACTTTCTCTTATGTTAACTTGTGTCTCAGTTACTCGGCTGCCTCCCGGCGCGGTACACGCCTCTCTGAAAACTTGTGGAGCTGCAGTTTTAAAATCAAGACTGAGCCGAACACGATAATATAAGTTCCTCGATGTTGTGTTGCAGCGTGCGAGGAATATTAAGGCTCGTGGGGCTGCGTGTGAGCTGCTCTGCTTTCTTGAGGCTTATAACGTTTATTTTCCATCTCTCTGCGCTTGTCTGTTTTTCCCAAATATCAAAATGTGAATCTAGAAGCGAGTTGCGTTTGAAGTGACTTGATACTACATATTTACTATCAAGATAATAAACCTTAACGAATTCATACTTTCCTTAAAACGTCGTGATCTTTATGGAAAACAAACTCATCAATTATATACGAAAAAATATAACTAGTAATTTCTTTTTATATGCATTGGAGAAATATTTACACGTTACCAATCTACAATCAGGGGACAGACCATAGAACAGGTGAGGGACAGCACGCTACAGAGAATGAAAAGGTAAGGCAAGGTAAGGATCACGAGGAGCGAGGCGGGATGCAGGTGGAGGCAGGGTCAGGTAGGAGAGAAAACAAGTAAGGCACAGGTTAGAGAGGAGAACAAGTAGAGGACAGGTATAGGGATCAGGCGGGACACAGGTAAGGGGACCCTCAGACACCTCACTCGCCTTCACTTTGGACAGGTTAACAAGTTTGCCTCGGGGACACAGATATTTTTTTTTTATCAACAGTAAAAGGTAGAAATAAATAAAGAAAAACAGTATAAAGAAAACTGTGTGTGTGTGTGTGTGTGTGTGTGTGTGTGTGTGTGTGTGTGTGTGTGTGTGTGTGTGTGTGTGTGTGTGTGTGTGTGTGTGTGTGTACAATGGGACCAAGACGGCTGCAATCACACAAAACTATGCTCTTGTAAGTTATTTATGTTCTCTCTCTCTCTCTCTCTCTCTCTCTCTCTCTCTCTCTCTCTCTCTCTCTCTCTCTCTCTCTCTCTCTCTCTCTCTCTCTCTCTCTCTCTCTCTCTCTCTCTCTCATCGATTATGCTAAGGAATGTCAAACTTGTATTAGACATTCACCAGACAGACTGACTGGCTGGCATTCGTGCAAACAAGAAATATCCATTAATAAGATACCAATTTAACTCATGCAAATATGTATATAGCCTTCCCCTTTCTTCCTCTTCCTCCTCCTCCTCCTCCTGGGGTACGCCTCCTCCTCCTCCTCTTCCTCCTTCTCCTCCTCCTCCTAAACCTGGTACTCCTCCTTCTTCTTCTTCTCCTCCTCTTGGTACTCGTCTTTCTTCCCCCTATTCCTCTTGTGGCACGCCTTCTTCTCCTCCTCCTCCTCCTCCTCCTCTTCCTTCTCCTGGTACTCCGTCTCCTCTTCCTTCTATTGGTAATCCTCTTTCTCCTCTACTTCCTCCTCCTCCTCCTCTTCCTTCTCCTCTCCTCCTCCTCCTCCTCCTCCTGTTTGTCTTCGTGATTCCAATAAAGTCGACCAGGAAAACAACCACTTCTCGGCCGTCAATTATTCACGCGCGCCTCCACCAAAAAGCGACCATTGTGTTATGAACAAATACGCTAAATTATGGAAGGAAAAAAAATATCCGCTGAAATATGAACAACACAAACACACACACACACACACACACACACACACACACACACACATACACACAGTTCTTATTGGCAGTGGTTTTGTTCGACATCGGTAAAAGTTTCAGGTTGGAGTTCTTTTGCCTAAACCAGGTGAATGGAATGTTTTCAAAGGAGGCGCCGGGTCGGGATGAAGGGGGGGGGAATAAGGGGTTGAGGGGTTGTAGAGGGGAGGGGAGGACCTTGTTGGGGGTGAGGGGGTTTGAGTCTAATTGGGGGACGAGAATCGGGACTTGTGGGGGAGGGGAATAGGGGTAGATAGATGAATAGATGTACAAACAGACAGATAGACAGATAAACAGAGATAAAGAAATGGATAGAAAGATAGATAGATGGATAGCTAGATAAACAGATTGACAAAAGTGATGAAAATAATAATAACAATTACATAGACAATGGTGATGATGATAATAGTAATAATAATAATAATAATAATAATAATAATAATAATAATAATAATAATAATAATAATAATAATAATAATAATAATAATAATAATAATAATAATAATAATAATAATAATAATAATAATAATAATAATAATAATAATAATAATAATAATCATAGTCAGAATATATTTAAATGCAAGGGAAAAAGAAGGATGAGAGGGAGGAGATGAAGAATGAATGAAGCGTGAGAAACAGAAGAGACATAAACAGAGATGAAGAGATAATAAAGAGAGGAAGAATAGGAAGGGAACGGAGGGATGGGAAAGAGAAGAGGAAGGAGGAGGAGGAAGGTGAAATATGTGCAATAGGGAAAAGAGAAATAAGAAGGAGGGACATAAAAGAAATGGAAAAATGAACATAGAGAAAAGAGGAAAAGAGGAAGATGAGAAGAGGTGGAGAGAGGAGATAGGAAGAGAAAAGTAGGAAGGAGGAGGTAATATGTGTAATAAGGAAAAGGAAAAGAAGAGGGAAAAATAAGAGGAATGGACAAATAAAGAGAGAAGATGGAGGGAAAGAGAGGAGAAAGAGGAAGTGTAGAGGTGGTGAAAACAGAGGAAGAAGGGAAAATGTGTGTGATAGAAAGATGATAGGGGACGTATAAAAGGAAAATAAATGGTGACAGAGGAGGGAGGCAAAGAGGGGAAGGGAAGGGGAGGAGGAAAGAAGTGGAGAGGTGACGAGAGGGAACAGGGAAGAGGAGGGTAAGAGAAGGGAGGAGAGAGATAAGGAGTCATATAGGGATTGAGAGATAACGTGGGGGAGGGGGAGAAGGGGGAGGGGGGCGTGGGGGGGCTTACCTGTACGCCCCTCCCCTAATTACCAGGCAGGTGAGTCGGGGCCGGAAGTTATCTCCCTATCTCAGTGGATCAGGTCATCTGTTACCTGTCCACCGTCTCCCCCCCAAACCCCCCCGAACCTTCCTACCCTCCCTTTTTTCCCTTCCCTTTTCTCTGTCTCTCTCTCTGTCCCTTTTTCTTTCATTTTCTCTTTTCATTCTTTTCTTTCTCTTTTTCATTCATTCCTATTTTTCTACTTCTTTCGTCCCTCTTTTTCTTCCATTTCTTCATCCTCCTTTCCTAGTTGCATCCTCCTCACCATGATACTCCCGCTTCATGCTCTTCCCTCCGTTTCTCTTTTCCCCTTTCCCTCCCTCGTCTCTCCCTTCTCCCCTCACCCCTCATCTATCACTCCTCTTTTTCCAATATCCCTTTCCCTGTTCTCTCCTTTTCCCTTTACCTTTTGCCTCCGTTTCCCTTTACTCCTTTCTCTTCCTCCCTTCTATTTCCCTCACCCCTTTCCTCTTTGTCTTCTCTCTTCCACCGCCGTCCCTCTCAGCAATAGGCGGGTGCATGAAGTCACAATAAAAAATGACGTTATGCTCGTAGAATTTTAAATGGGTAACTATTTTATTTATAACCTTCAGATAATTCATGCATGAACAATAGAAAAACAAATACATAAACAATAACAAAAAAAAAAAAAGAGACGCATGTATACAAAGCGTTTCTATCATTGGACAAGAGGGTGATGGAAAAAAAAAAAGAAATAGATGAAGTTGAAAGAAACAGAGAGAAAGGAGGAAGGGAGCGGGGAAAGTGGAAAAAGGGAGGGATGGTGGACGCAATAAGGAGGTTGAGAGAGAGGAAAGAAGGACAGGAAGTGGGCGAGGGGAGAGAAAGAGATGAACGATGGCGAATGAAAGAAAGAGAGAAAGAGAGAAAGGAGAAAGGGATGGACGAGAGGGATAGAAGGGATAGAGGAGGGGAACAGAAGGGAGGGATGGAGGACGAGAGGGGAAGAGGAGGGAGGAAAGAATGGTGAGGGAAACAAGTGGAAAGTATGGACGAAATAAACAGAAGCGAAAGGAAGACGGGGAGGAGAGAGTTAGAAGGGATAGAGGAGAGGAATAGAAGGGAGAGATGGGGGCCGAAAGAGGATAAAACGAAAGGAAAGTGTAAGAGAAGATGGTGATGATGAGGGGAACATGGCAAAGATGGAGGTAAACACAGAACAAAACAGCAGCATTTTCAGCTTGAGCGGAAATAACTAAATCGATTTCTTACTTTCGATGGGTTTTTTTTATAATAAGACTCATTTGATTTACTTCACAATTCTAGATACACAATATTATTACTAATAACCCTCTTCTTTTTCTTCTCCCTATTACACATAATACCTCCTCCTTCCTACTCTTCTCTTTCCTATCTCTTCTCGTCACCTCTTCACCCCTCCTCTATCTTTCTCGTCCTCCTCTCTCTTCATCTGTCCAATCCTCTTATGTCCCCTATCGTTTTTCTCCTCTTCCTATCGTACATACTTTACCTTCCTCATCCTCCTTCCTCTTCTCTTTCCCATCACTCCGTTCCCTTCCTATTCTTCCGTTTTGTATTATCTCTTCATCTCTGTTTATGTCTACTTCATTTGTCGCTTTTGTTTTTAAATAATAATGCAATGATAATTAAATAACCAATTCTGGATGTACAAAAATAACTAACCACTAATAAATAATAATGTAAAGCTAACTAACAAAAGAATTCTAGATATACAATTAAAACAAACCGCTTACCTGTTCCTCCATCATTTTCTTCGACCCGTTCAACCATAAAACCGAGCGGAAAATACCAAAGTTTTCTATAATAAGACTAATTCATTTTCTTTACAATTCCTCAGCTTCAACAAGTGCATGTATGACTAACCGCTTATCTGCCCATCCATCTATCCATCCATTTATTCATTTCTTCCATTTCCATTTTTCTATTCCCCCCCAATAAAAGGACGGCAAATACCCAAGTTTTCTATAATAAGTCTAATATATTTTCTTTACAATTCAACAGCCTCTAAAAACTAACCGCTTACCTGTCATTCCATCCATCCATTTATTCGACCTGACTGTCCATAAAATTGAACGTCAAATACCCAAGCTTTCTATGACTAATCCATTTTCTTTACAATTTTACTACCTCTAAAAACAAACCGCTTATCTGTCCCCCCATCCATTCCTTCGACCCGTGCATCCATAAAACCGGGCGGCAAATACCCAAGTTTACGTACAAATCCCGCCTCATCCACTCCGCATGCCAGGAACGTCGTGAACTAAGACTCCGCTGGTTTATTGATCATTAGTCAGACGAAGGCCTTGAGGGCACGGAGCGAGGAGGTGGAGGCGGTGGTGGTGGTGGTGGAGGGGACTAGAAGTAGGAGGAGATGGCAAGAAGGAGAGACAAAGAAGGGGAAGAGGGGAGGTGGAGAAGGAGGTAAAAGAAGAGATGGGGTTGGGTGAGTGATGATAGATTTAGTGATGAAGCTGGAGGAAAAGGAAAGGAAGAAGGTGAAACAGATGAAGGAGGAGGAGGAGGAGAAGGAGGAGGCAAGAGGGGAAGAAAAGAATGATGATGATGATGAGGAGGAGGAGGAGGAACAGAAGCAGAAGCAAAAGGAGGAGCAGAAGGTGGAGGGAGAGAACAAGTGGTGTGAGTGTGGTGGAGACGGGGGGGGGGGGGGAGGGGGGGGCATGTGTACGTTTTGTATGTGCGTGCGTGTGCCTGTGTGTGTGTGAGCCGGAGGTCCTCGTCACAGCCTCCGCGACACACCACGACTGACAGATAACAGAACTTTACTTTTTGCCTGAGTACAGTCACCCTGGAGGAGACGCTGAGGCAGGCACGGTGAGGCAGGTGGGGAGGTTGTTATAGTGAAGTGAAGTATAGTGTGGTGAGTGGTGGTGAGGCAGGCAGTGAGGCAGGTAGCAAGGTAGAGTGTTGGAGCAGGTAACAAAGTAGAGTGTGTGAGGTAGAGTTATAAAGTGTAGGAGGTAGAGTTATAAAGTGTAGGAGCAGGTAACAAGGTAGAGTGTGGGAGGTAGAGTGATACAGGTGTGCTGGGAGGTAGGCAGTGAGGTAGGTAGCAAGGTAAAGTGTGAAAGCAGGTACCTAGGTAGAGTGTGAAAGGTGTGAGAGGTGTGTAGTGAGGCAGGCAGTGAGGAAGGTAGCAAGTAGGCAGGTGATCGCCGCTCCCACCTCCGGCCAAGCGATAAACTGGATGGCTTTGCGGCTGGTGGGTCCACAGGTATACAGCCTCCCGCACACCCGATGCAGAGCAGGTGATGGCCGCTCAGGTGTTGACGCCGCACTAATTGGTTTCTTATGCTTACTGTTTATTGGAGTCTAGAGTTACATTAATATCTCTGGTTAATACTTCTCTTTGACTAGTCCTTATATTCATTCATTCGGCTTCCATGTGTTATTTTGGTTATCAATCACAGTATATTTTCTTCATTAACGCCATTCATCTTTGTTAATAATCAAAGTTTCATGTTTACTAATTAAGTCACTTTTATTAATCATCTTTGTTAATAATCAAAGTTTCATGTTTACTAATTAAGTCACTTTTATTAATCATCAAATTATTCTTGGTCAGTCAGTATTGCTCTCGTTAATCAATTTCTTCCTCTTCATTATGCCCGCCTTCATTATTGTTTATTACTGACAATTCTGCTTCTTCATCTATTAACCTTCGTCTATGATCATCTGTTATCGGTTGACCTTCATCACCCGTCAATTCATCTACATCCTTCATGACCGTCCTCAGGTTGGCTTTACTAAACATCGATCTTGTCTGTCCATCGGACAATATGAATCTGAACGGCGTGTAAATATTATATGCCAAGTCAAATAAATATTGCTTTGCGTCAAAGTACATAAGTGATCAATGTTGATATAAATAGACACTTTTAAACATACATAAACATTGATTTAGACATGCTTTTGACGACTCCGGAGCTCGCGAAAGTGGAATTTTAATATCCAGATTTTTCTTCGTATTTGATTTTTATTATTGAACTTTTACGGAGATATCTTAAAGCACAGACTTGCGAGATACAAATAAATATAAGTACACCTTCATATTTTTTTTCTCGTAAACTACTCGGTGATACTTGGCTTGGTCGGTGTTAGTGTGGAGGCTCCTTAAACCTGTAGTGCCTTCCCAACACACACACACACACACCCTCATCACCATTCCACACGCCCACGCCGCCGCCACACGGCCTCTGAGGTAAGAGAAAATAGTAATTTCAGGCCGCGGCAAACCAGCCACTTCAAAACTCGGAACATGCCGAGATTGCAATTTTACACGGCCCAAAAACCTGATATAAAACATCCCGGCACCATTTGGGAGCTGGGAGCAGAAAATATCAGGATTCCAGACCAGGGTGCCGGCGGCCGCCCCCCCTCCCCCCCTCAACCATTCTGAGGAGCAGGGCGCCTCAGGGGAACATGGGAAACGCATTAGCCGGCCACTGTTGGCAGCCGTGGCCGCGCGGGGACATGTGTTAACACGCGCCCGTCGCCATGACAACACCATGTTTGGTCAAGTACACGCCGGCTCCAGGGCAAGGCTGGGTACGAGCGTGCACGTCAAGCCTCCACTGAAAGCCCTTGAGTTTCCTGCCTCTGCTTCCCTCCCCCCCCTCCTTCCTCCTTTCTCCTTGCCCTTCCTCCTCCTCCACCTCCCTCTCCTCCACTCGCTTCACCCCTCCTGCCGGCTCTTTCTCCTTTTACTCGCTCTTGTTTCTCACGGGGAGAGCTTTTTCGAGGGAGGGGAGGAGGAGGCCTGGAGAGGGGAGACGCATTGTCGCTCCTTTAAGGCCGCTGATGCTGGTGTCGCCCCCTTGTGCCGCGAGGGCCCCGGCTCTCCCTCTGATGGCTAGGGCGCAGTTTTCACGGGTGTGTTATTTCTCTTACACGCTTTTTCCTCAAAGGACTAAGTAGGGACGAGAACCGGGCTTGGCTGCCTCTCTGGGGGCCGGGAGAGCTGTTTACAATGTAATATTGAAGTGTGGCGACCGTCAGACGCCGGCCGGGACAAGCGGCGGATGGGTTAATTTTAAAGCTGTTGTCGCCGGGAAGGAGGAGAAGGAGCCCCACGCCGCCACACTCAGGGCACTCTCGCCCTTACTCCTCGGCCGCATTTTGTCACTCTGAAGGGAAGCGGCGCGGCGGTGGAGGCTGTCACGGAGGAGGAACAAAGCGACGCACAACACCAACGCAATTATGGACGGTGTGTTCGGCACAGACTTCATCAAAAAGGGAAGAAAGAAAACCCAAGAAAATGTGTTCAGCAGCGTTATAACAATGACTTTCCCTTCACCTACTACAGCCTTGAGTCAAGAACACACAGCAAGACTGTTCCTATACGTATAATGCATTTCATGTAAAGTGAATCTCCGCTGCAGTTTCTTGGTATTACGGAGGAAAGGTATTCAAAAAGCATCATGATGGTTCTTGAGGACGATGTAACCAACGCAGAAGTAATGGAAGTCAAGAGCCGTCGTTGATGTATCTTCAAAGAAACATAACGCTTTTAAATGCGAGAAAAAAGCTTCAAACAGACACTATAATTCCTTTGATCTTTCGTGATATATTTTTCGTTTTGTATATATCATTGTAAACAAGATTTCCAACCCTTTTAGTAACCCAACTCTTTGATGGGCATCCTTTATGTTACTTCATGGATCACGAAAAATATTCTGATGGTGTTATAAAATACTTCAAACCCTTCCATCCCTAAAACACCATACTAAGTTAAATGCGAAGTAAAACAATCTAAAACATATAGAAAACATTATTTATTTTGTTCTTCTCTCAAGAATTGCCAATAAATCCTCTACCTCTGTTAAGTGATACACGCCATAAATATGAACAACAAAACGAGGATATAAAAGACATTGAGCAGAACACAGTAATTACACGCCGAGGGAGTCATTAGCGGAACAAAGGCGAGAACACGGTGTGGAAGGCGAGAACATGCAGTGAACGAGGAAAAATGGGGACGAACATGATTAACAACACTCAACTCTCTCTCTCTCTCTCTCTCTCTCTCTCTCTCTCTCTCTCTCTCTCTCTCTCTCTCTCTCTCTCTCTCTCTCTCTCTCTCTCTCTCTCTCTCTCTCTCTCTCTCTCTCTCTCTCTCTCTCTCTCTCTCTCTCTCTCTCTCTCTCTCTCTCTCTCTCTCTCTCTCTCTCTCTCTCTCTACTACCACCACTGCTGTTGCTGCTCATGCTTTATTTTTCTAAACGCCCTCCATCAACTAGGAGCTGTGCTGTGAGAAGCATATTCTTTCATAACAGTTCATTGGGTTGGACCCCGTCTAGGACTGTCGCAGTCAACCTCTTTTTTGTGCCTAAATTAATCTTACATACCTTTCTACAGACCTAAGACTCATGTTAGCAAAAATCAGGGCAGATACGACCATCGCCCAACATTAACTCCGAGTACAGGTCCGCACCTTGAGTGGCTCTAGGCACAGGTGACCTGGTTCCTCTTAAGCAAACCAGTTTTGCTGACCTCAGGAGGGATAAAAGCATCCTGCACTTGACCCAGGTTACCACACTGCATCTTGGCTGGGCTTGTTTTGGTGAATTTTACGTCCAAGCCCGGCGCCCTTGGATCTGCCCCTCCATGTGACATGAAGACTAGAGGAGGTGAGGGAGCAGGTCGACATGCGGTATGTTTCCTTCATAGGTCCTGCCTTTCTCCTGTTCATTTCATGTTTCTATAACAACGCTCCATGGTATCAAAGACCCTCGTGTCAGAGAAAACCCTTCGTGCATGCGTCTCAAACCTTCCTGAGCCAGCGTTATGCTGCTTAATGGTCGACACGTTCATTGCGTCAAGCGAGCTGTTTGCTTTGCATTATTGATTAACATAATTTAATATGATGAAGTAGACTGATAATAGAATAGTTAATAATAATGATGATAATAAAACTCTACTACTACTACTACTTCTAGTACTACTACTACTACTACTACTACTACTACTACTACTACTACTACTACTACTACTACTACTACTACTACTACTACTACTACTACTACTACTACTACTACTACTACTAATAATAATAATAATAATAATGATAATAAAAATAATAACAATAATAATAATAATAATAATAATAATAATAATAATAATAATAATAATAATAATAATAATAATAATAATAATAATAATAATAGTAATAATAATAATAACAATAATGATAATGATAATATAGCGTCGTACTGTTTCATTTCAAATCTAAAATCTCCTCAAATGACCCCACCTGACCTGACCAATCTGTATGACCTTTCCAGTGAGGAGACGTGATTAACTTTACACATGTGGCGGTGCTTGTCTTCCTCCTCTACTCCTCACCTCCTCCTCCTCCTCCTCTTCCTCATCCTTCTTATTCTTCTATGACAAATATTCACCCTCTTCATCTGTCCACAGTTTCCCTCCTCCTCCTCCTCCACCTTCTGTAATCATGTTTATTCTGATCCCAAGACTTGATTTCCTCTCCTAAACCTTCACCACACAGTAAATCTCTCTCTCTCTCTCTCTCTCTCGCCATTATCATTTATCTGGCTATCTCTCTTTCTCCGCGTCTCCCTCTCGGTCCCTTCCTTCTCCGGCTTTATCATGTGTTTGCTTATTCACCCCGCCGCTGTCCTGACTCTTCTTCTCAACTTCCCTTTCCATCACGCGGATTGATTTCTATTCTCCTTTGTCTTGTTCCTCCGTTCCTCCGTTCGCCGAGTGTTTATCTTCTCTCTTTCTCTTTCTCGTTTTCTTTTTCTGCTTCTCTTACGAACAAGTCGGTCTTTCCTTCCATCCCTGACTTTCTTCCTTCTCTTCCTACTCCTCCTCCTCTTCCCCATTCTCCTTTCTTTCTTTTCTTTTTTTTTTCCTTCCCGTATGAGCCTGTTTCGCTGTCTGTGTATCTGTCTGTCTTTTCTGCTTATCTGTGTTTCAAATCATGTTTAATCTGTCTATATGCTTGTGTGTGTGTGTGTGTGTGTGTATGTGTGTGTGTGTGTGTGTGTGTGTGTGTGTGTGTGTGTGTGTGTGTGTGTGTGTGTATCCGTCTTTCTGTTAATCTGTTGTTCAATCCCTGTTTGCCTGTCTCTTTCCATCTCTGTGCGTCTGTTCGTCTGTCTGTACTGTGTCTGTCTATATACATGTCTGTCTGTGTATCCAATTGTGCTTATATCCATCAGTTTTTGTTTGTCGGTCTGTGGTTGTTAGTCAGTCTGTGTATGTCTGTGTCTGTATATTTTTGTCTTTATTCCCGTTCTTGCTGCCCACGTTCTTGTCTTTACGAGTAAATGATTTTGTACATCAATAAATCGCCATGAAGTTAATGATATTTCAACCTTCATAATGTTTAAACTAAATTATGACTGTATCTCACCCTCCTCATCACCACTACCACAATTACCTTACCAGTATCACCATTAGCATCAACATCATCATCAACATTTGAAAATCTCCTAATAAATAATATATACTAGAATATTTTTACTTCCGTCTCTCCCACCTTTCCCTCTTTCTCATCAGCATTATCAGCACAACCAACATCAGTCACTGCCATCAACGCCACCAATTTCATCAATATTATCAATTTCGTAATAACAATCGAGTCCTCATTTATTTCTATAAGTACACTTTTTTCCATTCTTAAAATACATCTAGCATTCCTATACACCTGTAACCTCATGTACACCTCTAACTTTTCTTTAACCTTAATTTTCGGTCCTCTTTATATATTCTTCTCGCCTCGTTTCTAGCCCTTTCCCTTTTTCCTTTTCCAACAAGAGGAGAAAGAAGAGGAACCTATGAGAAAAGACGCAAAAAAGGAAGAAAATGAAGAGGAGGACCAGAACTATAAAAGAGTAGGGGGAGGAATAGAAGCAGGAGTAGGTGGAAGAAAAGGAAGAGGAGGAGAAGGAGCAGGTGAGCAGGGATGAGGAGGAGGAGAAGGAGGAGCAGCAGCAGGAAAGGGGGGAGGAAGAGCAGGTGAGAATGGACGAGAAAGAGAAGTAGTAGTAGTAGTAGTAGTAGTAGTAGGAGGAGGAGGAGGACGAGGAGGAGGTGTCGGTGATGGATGAAAATAATCTTGTTTGTATGCGTCACCGAGATGAAAATATGTAGATGTAGAGGCGGGCGTCGGGATCCCTTCACCCTCTTTATTCCCTCAATTATCTCAACTTTGTCAAGGAGCGGGATTAAGGGAGGGAGGGATGAGAGAGAGAGAGAGAGAGAGAGAGAGAGAGAGAGAGAGAGAGAGAGAGAGAGAGAGAGAGAGAGAGAGAGAGAGAGAGAGAGAGAGAGAGAGAGAGAGAGAGAGAGAGCGTGGTTAAGAAGGTTGAAATTGGCAATCACGTAGGAGTGTAGTGAGGCGTGGGTGGTGGTGATGGTGATGGTGGTGGTGGTGATGACGCCACTACCACCACCACCACCACGACTACCATGACTATCAAATTCAATATCACCACCACCATGCACCATATGACCACGACCACCGCCACCAACCAACATCATCAACACCACCACCTCCAACATTAAATTCACCTTCAACACCAAAGCCATCAACGTTATCACAACAAATAACACCACTATCTTCAACACCACCACCAGCATCTTCCTCCCCTTCATCACCACCATCACCAGTAGTACAATTACGGCAAAGAGAAGCGTCAGGTAACAGTAGGCAAAACAAAAGGTGAAAAGGTAAAAAGTGCAAGGTAAATCTCAGGTGAATAAGGTGTGTATTGAAGACTGAGAAACCGTGAGAAAGCAAGGGAAGGAATATGTGTTGAGTAAAGAGTTAAGGTGAATAAAAATAATATAGTTCAACGAAAACACTGTGGGAAAGAGAGGCAGGAGAAACGATTTGAGGTGCATGAAAATGAGTGAATATATAGAGAAAAATAAGGGACCAGATGATACGATATAATGAAAAGACGGAAGATAAGAGAGTAAGAAAAAATGGCAAAAAAACAACCCTACACATTAACTATACTGTAAATTATCGCTCGTTAGAAAAAAAACAACAACAACTATTTCTTCGTTCTCTCCATCAATGTGACTCCTAAAAAAAAAAAAAAAAGCTAGTGAACACAGAATCCTTAAAAAATACAATAAACCAAATCCAAAGGGCAGGTTTGGAGAATCTGAAGCCTTGAAGGAAATATAATAAGGAATGTGATCCCACACTGACAACATCTGACCGCCTAGCATATTCTGATTCCGCGACTGATTTATTTTTCTCCTTGTGTGTGTGTGTGTGTGTGTGTGTGTGTGTGTGTGTGTGTGTGTGTGTGTGTGTGTGTGTGTGTGTGTGTGTGTGTGTGTGTGTGTGTGTGTGTGTGTGTTTTATTTTCTCCTTTCTCAGTGTCTGTGTTTAAAAATAGTATGAACATGAAATTCAATAAGCAGACATTTTTCCTACATTATCCATTTCAATTTATTATTAGCGACACACACACACACACACACACACACACACACACACACACACACACACACACACACACACACACACACACACACACACACACACACACACACACACACACACACACACACATCTATTATTTACGCTTTTACCAAATCTGGCTGTGTTTTCAATCCATAGTTTTTTTTCATACTGTCCAAGCAAACATTTTAAAGAACGCCCCCATACGAGATCTGAACACGAAATGAGAGGGAGGGAGAGAAAACATATATAATTCTTGCAACACTACAAAGGAAAAGTGAGGAAAACATCATAATTATCTGGTATATGCATTTTTTTCTTTTCCTTTTGTCAGTGTGGTCACAAGGAAAGCAAAAGCGAATTAACGTTATAAGCAAGACATCTAAAACTGGCCGAAGACTAATGACCCAAAACACACAAATAATGGAAATACTATCAGCATAAAAAGACTCAAAAAATACAACACAACAGCGCACCCTTTTTCACCCAGTAACAACACAGCGTAATAAAAAGAGACGATAATTTGTTTTACTACGGTGTACAACGAGCGACGAGGACGATTCTCTTAAAATCCAACACCACTGTACCTCAGCGCCCAACGGCCTGTCCTTCCATCCATTCACTCCATGTTTCGACGAAGAACACGCAGAGTAATGCTCCATAAAGAGGCGCGCTATACGGGAACCTGCAAATGAAAAGAACTATATATACACGAAGGCTTTTAGGACCCTTTACCGAAATAGTACATAAAAAAAGAGTACAAATAACCGCCTATATTTTGTGTGCGGTACTGGCGGCTGTCAACGGCTATCACGGCGTTCGCTTGTTCCGACACTTCGTTGAATGACTCATAAAAGAATGTTGATGATTTGGGGAACGACAGATTATAACAATTCCTCATACCACCACTCTCACGCTAGTCTCTCTCTCTCTCTCTCTCTCTCTCTCTGATGTTGAGAGAGAGAGAGAGAGAGAGAGAGAGAGAGAGAGAGACAAAAAGAGAGACCTTCCCTCCCTCTCTCCTCCTCTCCTTCTTCACCTCCCATCTCTTCCTCTCTCTCCTCCTCTTCACCCCCCCTCCCTCCTCCCCGACACCTCCGCCGTTTGGGAAGTGTTTTGAGTGTCGGCGGTGAGCGGGAAAACAGATCCCGCATTGTTCTGGGCGGCCGCCGATATGATCTCCGGGGCTGTCAGGCGGAGGGCGGAGCGAGTGACAGACGTAATAGCTTACACTTGGACTTTGGCCTGAGATACAGCAGCCTGCTTCTCTCTCTCTCTCTCTCTCTCTCTCTCTTTTTCTCTCGTTCTTTCTATTTCTCTCTCACTTTCTAATCTCTCTCTCTTTCTCTATCAATCTCTGTCTCCCTCTATCTATCAGTTTCTCTTTAATTTTATCCATTTTAATTTATTTTTCTCCATCAATTTATTTATCTCTCTGTCTCTCTCTCTCTCTCATTCTTCTACTCTGGCTGGCTGACTAACTTTCTCGCTTTTTTTTGTGGTCTCGTGTTTTTTCTCTCGTTTTCTCGTTCTGTCCGTTTCTGTCTATATCTCTTTGCCTCTCTTCTTTACGAGCTTATTGTTCTT
Source organism: Eriocheir sinensis (assembly GCF_024679095.1). Classification (NCBI taxonomy): domain Eukaryota; kingdom Metazoa; phylum Arthropoda; class Malacostraca; order Decapoda; family Varunidae; genus Eriocheir; species Eriocheir sinensis. The sequence continues at coordinate 15,424,330 of NC_066516.1, forward strand.
TCTCTTCATCCGTAATTTTGTCCGTTTGTCTGTCTTGGATGTATTATTTTTTTAATTTTCCCCTCGTTGCTGGATTTGTTTGCTCTATAATTCTTTCCTTTCAAATGTGATTGTGTCATTTCATTCTAGCAATCCTCCTACTTCTACCTAATTCTCGCCCTCCTCCTTCTTCTCTTCCTCCTGATCATCCTCTTTCTCATCCTCCTCTTCGCCCTTGTCCTCGTCCTCCTCCTCCTCCTCCTCCTTCTCTTCCTTCTGATCATCCTCTTTCTCATCCTCCTCTTCGCCCTTGTCCTCGTCCTCGTCCTCCTCCTCCTCTTTCTCTTCCTCCTGATCATCCTCTTTCTCATCCTCCTCTTCGCCCTTGTCCTCGCCCTCCTCCTCCTCCTCCTCCTTCTCTTCCTCCTGATCATCCTCTTTCTCATCCTTCTCTTCGCCCTCGTCCTTGTTCTCGTCCTCCTTCTCTTTCTCCTTCTGATCATCCTCTTTCTCATCCTCCTCTTCGCCCTCGTCCTTGTTCTCGTCCTCCTCCTCCTTCTGTTCCTCCTGATCATCCTCTTTCTCATCCTCCTCTTCGCCCTCGTCCTTGTTCTCGTCCGCCTTCTCTTCCTCCTTCTGATCATCCTCTTTCTCATCCTCCTCTTCGCCCTCGTCCTCGTCCTCGTCCTCCTCTTCCTCCTTCTGTTCCTTTTGATCATCCTCTTTCTCATCCTCCTCTTCGCCCTCATCCTTGTTCTCGTTCGCCTTCTCTTCCTCCTTCTGTTCCTTCTGATCATCCTCTTTCTCATCCTCCTCATCGCCCTCGTCCTCGTCCTCCTCTTCCTCCTTCTCTTCTTTTTGATCATCCTCTTTCTCATCCTCCTCTTCGCCCTCGTCCTCGTCCTCCTCTTCCTCCTTCTGTTCCTTTGATCATCCTCTTTCTCATCCTCCTCTTCGCCCTCGTCCTCCTCCTCGTTCTCGTCCTCCTGACCCTTCTTCTCCTCCTCCTCTTCATTATCTCTCACTTACTCTCCTCGCCACCCTTATCTCCGCTTCCAGCATCACCTTCACACTCACTCAGAGGCAAGACACGACGCCGGCCACTCAGGAGTCTTGCGTCATCACACGTATCAAAGTTCATCTCGGTAATACGTGTAATCACAGTAAACGACACGCGCTAATGACATGAACATAAGGCGGCTTCATAATATATTTGATTTGGACGAATGATAAGAGGAACAGCTACTTACCTATATGATGTCTGATATTATTTTGTTTCTCTTATGTACAAATGATTAGGTACAAAACAGGATAAATACGTGTCTGGAAATTATATGAAAGTGCTGCTGTTGTATTTATCTGAATCTGTGATACCTTTTACCCTCATATTTTACAATTTTCAACTAAGTAAAGACAAAGGAAATTAGTTGTCAGATAAGGATATGAGCTAATAATGATATCTAAACGTGATCAAGAGTATCATTACCTCCCTAATAATGAATATACAAACATGATGAATAATAGATTGCTGGGGAACTGCGATACGGTACGAGCACATCGGTATCTCTCGAAAACTTGTCAAGTGTTATGGAGGCGACGATAACATATCTTAACACACATCACAAGCGTCTCTTTCCTCCCTTTTAACACAGCTTACAATTGAGATGAAAATAAGAGATGATAAGAAAAGTGAAGGGTAATTTTTTTTTCACTAACAACACACTCAAAATCAGACGGACGTGAGTGTGTGTGTGTGTGTGTGTGTGTGTGTGTGTGTGTGTGTGTGTGTGTGTGTGTGTGTGTGTGTGTGTAATTGTGTTTAATCAAAGGTGTTATCGAGGAACAAAGTTAAGTGGCACCTCTTGAGTGCATGACGCAATACTACCACTTAGAACTCTCTCTCTCTCTCTCTCTCTCTCTCTCTCTCTCTCTCTCTCGCACCCCTAAAGAAAAAAAGCAAAGTGAATAATGACTTTCTTTCCTTTTTTCTCCTTCTTTTCTCTTTCTCCTTCACATCATTTAACTTTACTACGCACTCTCCCTCTTCCTAATTGTTACGTTTTCTTCTTTATTATATTGTTTCTTTTTTACCATACTTCCTTGTCCTCGCCCTTCAGTGATAACCGGGTGAATATAAATAAGGTGCCGAGGAGTGGGGTGGAGACGCATCTGTTTAAGTTGGCGGTAAAATATTGTACAGCGGATGAGACAGGGATGAATTTCTCTAAGTTGGTGGTAAAATATGAAGTTTACGTGCGTGATAGAGAACGTCATGAGGAGAGCCAAAGAGAACGGGAAGAAGATAACGATAAGGAGAGGGGGAGAGAGATAATGCCAAGGAGGATAAAACAGAAGATAGGAGAACAGAAAAGAAGGGAAAAATGAAGGAATGATTATACAAGAGGAGGAACTAGAGGATATTAAACACTTGAGAGGAGAAAAAGGGAAACAAAGGGAGAACATAATGGAGAAGGGAATGAGTAACAGGGGAAGGCGGTTGATAATTTACGAAGAGAAGTGAGAAAGAAAGATGAGGAAAACGAGAGTGGGAGAAGAGTAAATAAAGTAAAGCAGGTAAGAAAGATAAAATTGAGAACACTAGCAATTCATATACTGACAACAAGCAATAATGATGAGAGAGAATGTAGATAAAAGAAAATGAGAAGATAAAATTAGTGAAAAAGACAAACACATAAATAAAGTATAGAGCGCATGAGGAGTTTAAAATAATAATAAGCAATAAAGAGAGAGAGAGAGAGAGAGAGAGAGAGAGAGAGAGAGAGAGAGAGAGAGAGAGAGAGAGAGAGAGAGAGAGAGAGAGAGAGAGAGAGAGAGAGAGAGAGAGAGAGAGAGAGAGAGAGAGAGAGAGAGAGAGAGAGAGAGAGAGAGAGAGAGAGAGAGATTTTTTTTTGTATAAATGATGATAACTTGCTCTACATTTTCTAATTTCTGAGCTGTTTCATTCCTTATGTTTTCATCCCTTCTATCAAATCCCTTTCACTATCCATTTATATTTCTCTTCAGTATACACTTATTTCAAAACACCTGTACAGTCGTTTATAAAATATTTCCCGAAACCTCAACATCATTTATCCTTACTAATGCTGAATGTAGTTCCTCACTCTTAGACCTCCAATTCCTGATAGCAGAATAAGGAGAGGGAGGGGCCGAGGAAGGAGGAGGAGGAGGAGGAGGAGGAGGTGAGAGGAGGGAGGAAAAAGAAGAGTGGGCAGGGGCGTGGGGATGGAGAGCAATAAATGGAGGTGAAGAGATGGAGGAATGGAGGAGGGATGGTGGAGGAAGGAATGGGAGATAGGGAGATGGATGCTGAAGGACGTGCGAAATCTTGGAGGCAATAGGAGAGAAAACCAAGATAGGGAGAAATGGAAGAAGGTGGATGGACAAGAGAAAGTATAAAAGGAAGTGATAAGAGGAATAGAAGGAAGGAAAAGAATAATGAAAGAGAGGTAAGAAACGAATAAGAAGAACGACAAGGAAGTGGGAGACAGAGAGAAAGAGAAGGGAGGAGGAAACAGGCGATAGATAAAAAGGGAAGAGAGAAAAATTAGAGAAAAAAGTACTGAAAGAGGGAAAGAGAAGCAAAAGGGATAAGGAGAGAGAAAAGAGTCTGTAAGGAAGAAGGTAAGTAAGAGAGAGAACAGAAGAGAAGCAGAGAAAGAGAGAGACGTGGAGAGAAGATAGGGAGAGGCTGGGACATAGGAGAAGAAATAAGGATGAAATAGAGAGAGAGAGAGAGAGAGAGAGAGAGAGAGAGAGAGAGAGAGAGAGAGAGAGAGAGAGAGAGAGAGAGAGAGAGAGAGAGAGAGAGAGAGAGAGAGAGAGAGAGAGAGAGAGAGAGAGAGAGAGAGAGAGAGAGAGAGAGAGAGAGAGAGAGAGAGAGAGAGAGAGAGAGAGAGAGAGAGAGAGAGAGAGAGAGAGAGAGAGAGAGAGAGAGAGAGAGAGAGAGAGAGAGAGAGAGAGAGAGAGAGAGAGAGAGAGAGAGAGAGAGAGAGAGAGAGAGAGAGAGAGAGAGAGAGAGAGAGAGAGAGAGAGAGAGAGAGAGAGAGAGAGAGAGAGAGAGAGAGAGAGAGAGAGAGAGAGAGAGAGAGAGAGAGAGAGAGAGAGAGAGAGAGAGAGAGAGAGAGAGAGAGAGAGAGAGAGAGAGAGAGAGAGAGAGAGAGAGAGAGAGAGAGAGAGAGAGAGAGAGAGAGAGAGAGAGAGGGAGAGGGAGAGGAATGCGTGGTCTGGCCGTGATGTATTTCCCGTGTCCAGCCATGTCCTCGGAATGGATGTTACAAAGTGTGAGGCAACATTGTTAAGTAATGCCAGTGTCACTCCCAACGCCTCCCACCCTGCTCTCTGCCCTTCCTCCCTTCATCCTCTTCCTTCTACCGTCCTTCTCCCTTTTCGTTCTGTTTCTCTTCTCTCCCACTGCCACCTTATTCCATTCTGTCTCTTCTCTTTCTTCAGTCCACCCTCCTCCTCTTCCTCCCCCTCCTCCTCAGTCATCCACACCATATACAGTTTATAGTTTTCTCTTCACTTCGCTGCTTCCATATTTTTGTTTTCTTCTAACTCTGAACACATTTAGCATTACCTTCCAAGTCTCTTTCTATAGCTAAACCTGTATTTCCCATTGTTATGCTTTATATCTGTTGAAGTATCCGTTTTCTTCTCAATTGACTCTCTTTAGTATTCTTTTTTAGACCGGGTTAGTTTTGTGTATTTTTTTTCTATTTATATTTATTCAAAACTTCTTTTTACCGAAATGTTAATTTTCTCTTGATTCGCTGCCTTTTCTTAATGTTCCTCTATTGCCTTTATTTTCCACAATTCGATATTATGTTCTTTTTCTCATTTTCTGCTATTTCTACTTTTGCATTTTTATTATTTTACCGGAGAAATTATTTTTTTATAATTTCTCTCTCTCTCTCTCTCTCTCCGTCTTATATTGTTTATTTGTGTGGTGGGTTGGTTAGAAAGCCGGACTCCCGCTATGCTTCTTTGTCGCTTCCTCTGTCAGCGCCTATTTTTACTTTGCTGACATTAGTGTTTTTCTTTTATTGTTGGTGTCGTGCTTTCTCCACATGATTGTTTTTGTTGAGCGGTGTTTTTTTTTCTCCTTCTGTCACCACCGTTCCTATAAAAAATTGAATAGCATAAAAAGGGAAAGAGCATGAGAAGAATAGGATGATTGGTAGAGAAGAAAGCAGAGAAGTAAGAGGAATGAAGAGGAAGAAGGAGAGGAAGAAGAAGAAGAAGAAGAAGGAAGAAGTAGTAGTAGTAATAGTAGTAGTAGTAGTAGTAGTAGTAGTGGAAGCAGTAGTAGTAGTAGTAGTAGTAGTAGTAGTTGTTGTAGAAGTAGTAAAAGAAGAAAAAGAAGAAAAAGAAGAACAAGAACAAGAACAAAAATAAGAAGAAAAAAAAAGGAGACGCATAAACAAAGAAGAAAGAAGAGATGTGAACAGAACAAGGAAATGGAACACAGCAACAATTGAAATACTCAGTAAAACAAAAAGAGGAGGATAAGAAACCGAAACAGTAACATGTAAATAATATGAATAAGGAAATTGAAGACAGGGCACGACAAAGACGACGAACAAAGCAAGCAGAGGCAGAGCGTGTGACCCTCGCAGAAGAAACTACACAGGAAATATAATTTACTCGTCTGTGTATCACCGTGTGTGTGTGTGTGTGTGTGTGTGTGTGTGTGTGTGTGTGTGTGTGTGTGTGTGTGTGTGTGTGTGTGTGTGTGTGTGTGTGTGTGTGTGTCTGTCTGTCTGTTTGTCTGTGAGTGTGTGTGTGTGTGTGTGTGTGTGTGTGTGTGTGTGTGTGTGTGTGTGTGTGTGTGTGTGTGTGTGTGTGTGTGTGTGTGTGTGTGTGTGTGTGTGTGTGTGTGTGTCTGTCTGTCTGTCTGTCTGTGTGTGTGTGTGTGTGTGTGTGTGTGTGTGTGTGTGTGTGTGTGTGTGTGTGTGTGTGTGTGTGTGTGTGTGTGTGTGTGTGTGTGTGTGTGTGTGTGTGTGTGTGTGTGTGTATCCTGTCTTGTATTCTTTTCAATTGTTTCTATAGCTTCTAGCAGACAGATATTCATTTTTTTCTTTATTTTCCATGTATTTCATGTATTTTTTTTTAAATATTAACTTGATTATATTATCTATTGCCTATACATTTTTTTTCATTTTTCAAGACCTATTCAATAATTTAAAGGTGTCCATTTTTTTCTTTACTCTCGTTTTCGAAATCTTAACTTTTTATATGCTCTTTGAAGTTATTAAACATTATTTACAGGCAAGATTTTCATGCTATCTCTGACGATCCTTTGTACGTTTTTACCATTAACTAAACATTATTTTGACGTGCTTGATACTCCTATAAACTTTTTATAACCCTATTGACCTTTCAACTTCCCCTTAGCACCTTTTCTGTTCTGCATTCTCTTCTCTATTTCCTTTACTTAACATTACAAAGTCAAGTAAGTAGCATAACGCGACATTACACAAATTTACTTTATGCTTCTCCAACTAAATTTGGTATACCCATTGTTACTTTTATTTACTTCATACCCTTTTCTCATTTGCCTGAATTTTCCATTTCCTTTATCATCCCATCACCAAGGTAAGGCAGGGCGAGGCGAGCGTCAGTACAGGTGTGAGGCGGGACGCGGGCGGCTCGTCAGCTAACAGAACAGGTAGTGTCATCACAACGCCTCCCCCTCCCCGCCGACGCCATCACGTGTGAGGAGCAAAAAGCGGAGGAACTGATGAAACCGAGCAAATTAGAGGTTGTTGCGCTTCTATTACAGTGAGTAGCGGTGAGTAAGGAGTTCCGCTCGAGGCGAGGCGATGGTTATGTTATTAAGGCGTTTATTTATTATCCAGCTGCTTATATGCAAGACAAGGGGAATCAACTACCTTTCCAAGCCTTCATTTTCCTATTAGTGTTTTCTTATCAGTAACTTAAACTTGTGATGATGGTTACTTTCGCTGAATTAGTTATGGTCGTATATACTTTTGACTAACATAGTAATTTCCATGTTCTTTTCGTAAAAATAAAATACTGGAAGTGTCTGGAAATGCAGAATGTGTCAAGGTAAAAGTTGCATGATAAAAGTATCTTGTTTTTGGGGTTTGCATGATTTTATGAAGTGCCCGATGCTGAAACTTAAGAAAGATCACCCATATACTTTAAGGACAGGGACAACTTACACTTTAGTAGCTACCTAACTTATAATTCTGTGATGAACAAAGAAGGCTGGCCCCTCGACTTATATCTATTATATAGCAATGTTCCCCTTCATGGATTTATTATTATCATCAGTATTATCACTATTATCAACATTTTCATTATTATCATTATCGTCATTATCATCACGCTCATTATCACCATCGTCATTCCCTTACGTCCCCTTCCCTGAGTGGCCTCGGCAGGGTACAAGTGGCGTGCAGGATATCGGCTCGTTGCTCCTTTTTGCTCAGTCTCGGAAAGATCCCACGAACGACTTCAATTTGGAGGATGAACACTGTTTGCACATACGATGCCTTTTTCTCGCTAATACTTGTATGTCCTGCGATTATATAGTATTCGTATTGCCATCATTACTCTCTTAAGACTTCTGATACAAAAGACAAACAAATATATACAAGCAAACAGAAGTACAATAGCGAGTGCATGGGAACTCCTCATTTTGCAATTTCTCCTTTTTTTCTTCTTCCCCGTTCTCCTCCTCCTCCTCCACCTCCACCTCCTTATTCTCTTATTACCCCTACTCAGCTTTCTGTTCCTCCCTCGCCTATCATCGCTCCCTCTTACTAGTTTGTTTTCTCCTTTTTATATCTCGATAAGGCGGTGATAAGGCGCTGAGAACCTAAACAACCCAAACTTGCAAGATGAGCGGGCAGGTGCAAGGGAGGGGAGAGGGAGGGGATGGGAAGGAGAGAGGATATCTAGGGTGGGAAGGGAGGGAGAGAGGGAAGGGAGGAAAGGGTCAAAATGCCACCCAATGAGAGGTTTTAGGTGTTTAAGTAGATGCAATGAAGGGAGGAAGGGTGAGAGGGAGGGAAGGAGGGAGAGATGAAGAAAGGGAGACAGATAAGCAAAGTGGAGAGAAGGTATGGAGTGAGAAAACGAGGTAAAGGAGGAAAGGAGAAAGAGAGGAAAGAGGTATGATGGAACCGCAGGGGAGGGATGGAGAGAAGGGAAGGGAAAGGTGGAGAGGAAAGATGGCATGGAGGGAGGAAATGAGGTAAAGATGTAGGAGGAAACAGAGAAAAGACGAAGGAGGGAAACGCAGGGAAGAGATGGAGAGAAGGGGAAGGAAAGGTAGGGAGGAAAGAGTGTATGGAGGAAGGGAATGAAGTAAAGAAGAAGGGAGTAGAAGAATAAAGAGGAAGGACGGGAACGAAGGGGAGAGATGTAGAGAGGAAGGTTAAGGATAAACAGAGAGGAAGGAAAGTATGAAGGAAGGGAACAAGGTAAAGAAGGAGAAGGGAGAAAGACAGGAAAGAGGCGGAAAGGGATCTAAATGGGGATAAAAAGGAAGAGAGGGAAGAGGGATAAAGAGGAAGAGAGGAAAGCGGGGTAAGCAAGGGTTAAAATAAAGAGTTAGAAGAAAAAGAAAAAAAAGGACGAAAAGAGTTAAAGGAGAGAATGAAAGAGAGACAGGTAATGGAGGGGAAGGAGAGGAAAGGCAGGGTGCATTCTGGTGGAGATAAATTAGAGTGAAGAGGAGGAGGAGGAAGAGGAGGAGGAGTAGGAGGAGGAGGAGAGGTGAGAGAAGCCATTGTCTCCAGCACCTCCAACCTTCCCACTCTGGGTAAACTGACCCTATCTGACACCATCTTGAGTTGGGCAGAGAGGAGGAGGGAAGAGAAACGAGGAGGAGGAGGAGGAGGAGGAAGAAAGGGAAGAGGTGTGGAAGAGGTGAAGATGGAGGAGAAGGCTTTTATGGGAAGAGGTGAGTGGAGAAGAAAACAGGGGCATTGGTAGGAGGAGGAACGAGGAAGATGAAGGAAAGAAAAAAAAAGAAGAGGAGGAGGAGGAGGAGGAAGAAGAGAAGGAGGAGGGGGAGGATGATGAGGTGAAGCAAAGACAGTGATAGTAGAAGCAAAAAAGGAGAAGAAAAAAGCATGACTGAGGAAATGAGGAAAAGGAGGAAAAGAAGTGAGTGAAGTGAACGTTAAGAAAATATGAAAGAAAAACGGAAGCTAAATGAAAAAGAAATAGAGAAGAGCACGGGGGAGGGATTTAAAGGGGGTAATAAAGTGAAATAAAAGTAAATTATGGAAAAAAAAATGGAAACGGAAAAGAGGGAGAATGGTAAGGGAAGGAGAGGGAAAATGGGAAGGATAGGTAGGGAGAATGAGTAAGACAGGTAGGGAGAGAGGGAAGAGGAGGGGGAACAGGCAGAAAACGGAGGGAAAATGGGGAAAATGGGAAGGATAGGTAGGGAGAATGTATCAGAAAGGGAGAGAGGGAAGAGGAGGGAAAACAGGAAGAAAACGGAGGGAGAACGGGTAGGAGAGGAAGGGAGAATGGGAAGGGAAGAGAGGGAAAATGGGAGGAAAACGACAGAGAAAGGGGGAGGATGGAAGAGAAAATAGGAAGTAGAAAACTGAAGAAGAATGCGAGGGAGAGGGAGGGAGAATATGAAGGAAAGGAAGAACGGAGGAGTAAGGAAGGAAACATAGGAACGAAAACAAACTTACATCACCAAATATCTGCGGTGGGGAGGAATGGCGGTAAAGATGGCGGGGAGCAGATTAGAAGAAGCGGGGAGGGGGGAGAGAGGATACAGCCGGAGTGGTGGTGGTGGTGGTGATGACTGGATGTGGTGGTGGTGGTGGTGGTGATGACTGGATGCGGTGGTGGTGGTGGTGGTGATGAATGCTAAAACGTTATCTTTCTCACTGTTGTTATCGTTTGCGTTTATCTCTCATCATCAACATCGTTATCTGATTGTATCTTTATCTTCTCCTCGGCGTATTTTTTTCTTTATCTTTCTTTCAATCTTGAGTTGTCTGATAGTTTGAAGTCTACGCGGTTTGCTCTACACTTCTCTTTTGCTCTGTCCGTCTGTCTGTCTGTCTGTTACTCTCTCTCTCTGTCCTTTATTTATGCGTGTGACGAGACCAGATGTTTACAATCAGTGAGAGAGTGACTGAGTGAGAGGGAGAGTCCTGCAAGTCTTCCTCACACCTTACTTCATCTCACCTGACCGCTCCCTCCTCCCCTTCCCCTCCTCCTCCTCACCTGGTCACAAGTCCGCCACCTCCTCCTCCTCCTCCTCGCCTCGCAGCTAATATATTAACCCTCAGAGCCGACGGTGTCCATCGCTATCGCCGCCACAACACGCAACACGCACTGCTCATGTTTATTTATCCGGCGGGAGACGAGAGAGGAGAGGAGAGAGGAGAGGAGAGGAGAGGATCTACGCGCGAGACCAATCTTGAAAAATATTCCTCACTTTGGAAGCCACCGCCAACCGCCTCGGCCATGAATCACTTACGTTTCTTTTTTTTTTTGTATTTATTCTCTCCTTTCTCCCTCCTCCCTCATCCTTGTACTACCCTCTTATACGCCCTTCCTCTCTCTCTCTCTCTCTCTCTCTCTCTCTCTCTTATGTTCTCGTCCTTGTAATACTCTTTCTTCTCCATCATGGTTCATTTCCTTTTCCAATACCACCACTACCTCCTCTTCTTCCTCTTCCTCTTCTTCCTCTTCCTCTTCTTCTTCCTCCTCCTTCCCCCCACCAGAAAAAAAAACTTTTCCCTCCCTTTTCCCCTTCTTCCTTATATCCTTCTCTTCCTCCTCTTTTTTTCTGGTTCTTTTCTTTTACCAACATCAAAACTACCTCGTCCTCTTCCTCATTTTTCTCTTCCCCTTGTCCTTATACCAACCTCTTCCTACTCTTCCTCATGGTTCTTTTCTTTTACCACCAATACCTCCACTACTACCTCTCCTCCCCCTCCTTCTCCTCCTCCTCCAAAATACCTGCTGAATATACTAATGCCAACACCGGAGGAGGGAGAAGAAACGGGGCCACAGCAAGTGTCGGCAGCCCAGGCGAGGTGTTCCAAGCATTTATTTATCAGTCCTCCGCTCGCCATTTATTTATTTGTCTCTGTCGCTGATAAGCCACCACAACGATGACCAGACCCGGACGATAGGTGGCAGAGGAGGGGGAGGGGGGGGGGAGCGAGGGAGGGATAGGGAGAGGGAGGGAGGGTATACATAAGGAAGGTTTGGGTATGGGAGGAGTGGGTGGGAGGGAAGGCACAGGAGGGAGTTAGGGAGTGATGGAGGGAGGGTGTAAAGGGAGGAGAAATAAGAAGTAGAAGAGAGGGAGAGAAGGAGAGGAGTAAGGAGGAAGGACAGGAGTTGGAGGAGTGATTGGTGGGGATGGTGGTCAGTAAGAAGGGGGGGGGGAGAGAGAGAGAGAGAGAGAGAGAGAGAGAGAGAGAGAGAGAGAGAGAGAGAGAGAGAGAGAGAGAGAGAGAGAGAGAGAGAGAGAGAGAGAGAGAGAGAGAGAGAGAGTAGAAGAAGAGGAAAGAAAACATGATGAAAAGAG
>NC_066516.1:15440874-15468374 GCF_024679095.1 Eriocheir sinensis
CGGTGATGATGATGATGATGATGATGACGACGACGATGATGATGCTGGGGGAGATGATGATGATAATGATGATGATGACGAAGACGACGATGATGATGCTAATGATGATGATGATGATGATGATGATGAAAATGGTGTGTGTGTGTGGGGGGGGGGGGACCGAGACAGGGCCATTACAGACGTCCAGCGGAGCCACAGGACTGAGCCATCCGGAGGGGAGGGGGGGAGGGGGGGGGGGAGAGCTATATGGGTTCATGGTTGGGTTGAGTTGGGATAGCTTGGGCTGAGTTAGGTTGACTGGCCATCTCGTTAGGTTAGGTTGAGTTAAATTGCATTTGCTTAGTTTAGCTGTCTTTGGTTGGTTTGAGGAAGGCTGAAATAAGGTGATTCGTTAAGATTTTTTTATGTTAGATTAGATAGGGTTGGCTTAGTTAGGTTAGGTCGAGCTGGGTAAGACGAAAATAGAGATGAACAGAATAAGACAGAATAGGGCAGGGTAGATTAGGGTATGATAGGTTAGATTAAGGTAGGTTAGTTAAGGTAGGTATAGTGTATAGTATAGGATAAGGTAGAGATGGTTAGGTTAGGTTACGTCAGGTGGTGTAAGAGGAAAGTAAAGAGGAATAGAGTAATATATGACTGGGCAGGATAGATTAGAGTAGGTTAGGTTAGGTCAAGGTAAGTTAACTAAGGTAAAGGTGGTACACTGTATGGTAAGGAGGGAGAGGTTAGATTAGGTTCGGTTAGGTTGGGTAAGAGCAAAGGAAAGAAGGGCAGAGTAAGATAGGATATGGCAGGGTAGGTTAAGGTAATTTAGCTAAGGTAGGGGTTGTGTATAGTAGGTTAAGATAGGGTAAGGTATAGGGAAAGTTAGGTTAGGTTAGGCGGTGTAAAAGGAAAGTAAACAAGGGTAGAGTAAGATAGATATAGGTCAGTGTAGATTGGGGTAAGTCAGGCTGGGTTAAAGAAGGTTAGTTAAGGAAGGAGTAGTGTATATTAGGGTAAGGTAAGGAAGGTTAGGTTAGATTCTATTGTTGTCTTGGTTGGTCATATACTGCCCGGCCCTTTGTCACGAAGAGAGAAAAAATGATGGAGAGAGGGGAAAGGATGGAGAGAGGAGGGAAGAGGTGGGTATATATAGTTGAAAAATGTGTGTGCTGAGGGAGGAAAAAATAGAGAAAAGGAAACAGCAAAAAGTAAAGGAGAAAATGGACAAAGAGAAAAATGGAGAGGAGGGGGGAGAGTGAAGAAGGTTGCGTGGTGTAAGGGATGAAACGGAGGCATGGACAGGGAATGTGGGGTTTGAAGGAAAGAAAATGAAGGATACAAGAGGAGGATGAAGAAGGGAGAAAAAGGTCGTTTGTCAAAATGGATGGACTGTACCAATATAACGATTTACCTTTTGGAATGAAGAACAGCAGCAATTGCTTTCAGAGGATTGTTAATGAGGTATTGAAGAAGGTAAAAGGTTGTTCGGTGTACAATGATGATAACCCCTCCCCAGAGCACAAAGTGATAAAAGTCTACCAGGTTTTCCAAGAGTAGCATATATTGTCTACCTTAGCTTGGATATTATCTGGCTACGTTACTAATATTATCTTCTATTTGACGTAATCCCAGCCTAGGTCATGACAATGGTGACAGACAAGACACGGAAGACACATCTCACAGGCACACTAACACAAGGAGAACTGAAGCCTTTTTTTGAGGGGGAAACAGATTTGATTCCTTGCCTACCTATTAGTGTATATATCGACTTACCTTTAACACCTACATACACTTAATCATACCGCTCCTAAGGATTTCAATTATTATTTTCTATATTGCGCTAAAACGGAATGGAGAGGCAGATGAGAAAACACATGATCGATATTGTCAAGACCATATATCAATCTATAAAACGATAACTGACAAAGAAGAAAATGCCGTTCACGAATAGATTATGTTCCTTATCTGAATCTATTTATTGTTCTATTTATTTACTGAATCTGTGTTTTCTAGGTTTTTGTTTGTGTGTGTGTGTGTGTGTGTGTGTGTGTGTGTGTGTGTGTGTGTGTGTGTGTGTGTGTGTGTGTGTGAGTGTACGGAGATAGAGGGTCAGGCAAGTGGGCTCCCTCTGGGGAAATATGGTGCAGAAAGGTGACTGAGGGAGAGCGATGAGGGGAGGCGAAGGTGTGGAAACGGCAATATGGCCCTCGTGTGTGTGTGTGTGTGTGTGTGTGTGTGTGTGTGTGTGTGTGTATCGTTATGTAGAAATAATAATCTGGCGTGTGTGTGTGTGTGTGTGTGTGTGTGTGTGTGTGTGTGAGAGAGAGAGAGAGAGAGAGAGAGAGAGAGAGAGAGAGAGAGAGAGAGAGAGAGAGAGAGAGAGAGAGAGAGAGAGAGAGAGAGAGAGAGAGAGAGAGAGAGAGAGAGAGAGAGAGAGAGAGAGAGAGAGAGAGAGAGAGAGAGAGAGAGAGAGAGAGAGAGAGAGAGAGAGAGAGAGAGAGAGACTCAAATATATCACACGGCTGAAAACAAGTAAGATATAGCTTGGAGATGTAAGTTACCGTGGGAGATAAAATTTGCTGATGACATATTTATCATTAACTCAGTGATCTAAACTTGTTGATGTTTTTAAAGGCCAGATAAGATTAAAAACATTTATAGTGGTGACATGGAACGCTCAAAGGTTACATGTTTAATAAATGCCGACGGAGATAGGAAGCGAAGGGAGGTGATGGGGAAAGAGTTGAGTCAAGAAGGGAGGGAAAGGGGAACGGTAGGGAGGGATGGGGACGTTGGGAGGGACGTGAGGAAGGAAAGATGGGAAACAGATCGGAATGGTAGATGTCAGGAAAGTGGGAGAAGAGATGAAAGGAAAATGGAAAGAAGTGAAGATGAGATACGATAAAGAAAAACAAGAGGAAAAGTAAATGCCTATACAGAGAAGGTAAGTGAAGTAAGACAATAAATTAGAAGGAAGAAGTAACAAAAGGTTGAGGAGGAGGATTAAAGAAGGAAGAGTGAAGGAGACGTGAGAAAAACCTGAACTTTATATCAATTTTTGCCTTATTCCCCTAGCCACCTTGTACCCTGCAGACATGTATCACTCGTGTTTCCTGGGACCCCGTAACGCCGCCCACTGTTGACCTTTCTCCCGCTTCCGACACCTTTTAATGACTTCGCCTGACCCCCATGACCTGATCCAACTGACCAACAGGAAGCATGTCGAGCGTGAGGAATAGCTTTTAGTTGTTTAGTGTTGATGGTCATGATTATTCTCTCTCTCTCTCTCTCTCTCTCTCTTCACATATTAATTTTCCTTCTCCTTCTTCCTTTTTTTCGTATTATCTTGCCCTTGTTTTCCTCTGTCATGTATCACCACTAATGTTTTTTGACGACCATATTCCGTTTCTCTTCGTCTTATCTCACCTTCCCACATCCCTTCCAATGCTCTTTAATCTCTCTCTCTCTCTCTCTCTCTCTCTCTCTCTCTCTTCCGCGTTATCAGCAGGGTTATTTTTATGTCCTGGGAAGCGAGACAATAACGTGAGGTGAGGCGGGACATGCGCTGAGTTATGTCGGAGTCAACGCGCTGAAATAAAACTCGCTAATTTATCGGCGTTTTGAGGGCGAGCGAGCAGACATTCATCGGTGAGTGATTGCCGAGGGAGAGGAAAGAGAGGGAGAAAGAGAGGTGCATCTTCGTGGTGTTGGTTGTGGTGAGGAAGTGAAGGTTAGAGCCTGGTGAAGAAGTCAAGAAGTGAATTAAAGAAGGATGGAAGGAGAAAGGGATGCAAGAAGGGAGAGGAAGGGAGAGGGAGAGAGAGAGAGGAGCAGCTTCGTAGTGGTTGTGGTGTGGAAGGGAAGGTAGAGTTTGGTGAAGGAGTGAAGAAGTGAATGAATGAAGGATGAAAGGGAAAGGGGATGGGAGGAACTCAGTCAGGGAAAAGGCAATGAATGAAACTTGACCTTCAGCATTGGAGGGGAGGAGGAGGAGGAGGAAGGAAGGACAGGATGGAGGGGGGAAGGGTGCAGGAGGGAGCATGGAAATGACCTCCCTGATCCTTCATGACCTTATAAACACTGAGGGAAGGTGGTGTGGGTGAGGCTGAGGGAAGAGTCAACTTTGAGGGGCTGGGTGAAGGGACTGGGGGAACAAGGCCTGGGGGAGGGAAGCGGTGTTTGGGAGTGGCGTGTTTCCCTCCTGTATGGGACGGGTCTGGTGACAGCGTGATGGACAGAGTGACAGTGTGTGACAGCCTGCCTGTGTCTCCATCCGTGTGCTTCGTCGCGTGCTGTCTGGTGCGGGTCACGGGGTTGTGTGCCTCGGGAAGGGAGAAGATAGGGAAAACAGGTGCGGTTGCTTACTCAGGAGGTGGAGGAGGAGGAGGAGGAGGAGGAGGTTCAACCATACAGAGAGATAGTACAACGGTGTAGAACAAAAGGAGGAATAGGAGAAAAAAGAGGATGATCATACTACACGTTATAGCCCTTTTTCTCTCACAAGCAGCAGCAGTAGCAGGAGGAGGAGGAGGAGGAGGAGGAGGAGGAAGAAGAGCTTTAAGAGTAAAGAAGAACACAAAGCACAAGATAAAGAGCAGCAAAAACATCACGACGAAGAGCAGAAGCAGAAGCAGAAGCAGCAGCAGTAAAAGGAACAAGAGCATCATCATTATCATCAGCAGCAGCAGGCACTTCAAAACAAACACGGCCCTCGCTAAGGCAGGGAGGTCGTGCGCCTCTCCTCCAGGTGGCGATTTCCTGAAGGTGTCTCATTAGACCTTTGTCCCGCGATGTCGAGGAACAAAGGGCGAGTCCGCTGACGCCAACAAAGGCAAGGTGTAGGGACATAAAGAGCCCCCGCTTAATTAGGAGCCGAGGTGCACAACGATGACACACGCAGGAAGGAAATGGCGCGACGATGGAGGAGGAGAAGGAGGTGAAGAAGAAAAGACGAGGAGGAGGAGGAGGAGGAGGATGGAGAGGCAAGGGGAGGGAAAGGGAGGAGGTAAAGAGAAGGGGAAGAGAGAGGGAGATATAGAAAAGAGGGGAAAGAGAGAGAACTAAAGGGCCTGCAGGAAACTGAAGACAATGTATAAAAATGAGAGCAGGAGGCGGAAGAGGAGGAGGAAGGGGATGCAAAGGGAGAGAATGAGAGGAAGTAAAAAGAAGGTGAAGAGAGAGGGAGATAAAGAAGCGAGGGGAAGGAGAGGGACAACTAAAGGGCCAGCAGGAAACCCAAGACGATGTTCCAAAAAGAGCCTCGTTGAACAAAGCGGGATGGGACTGTCTCCTTTGCCTGCTCCTTTTCCTGTCCCCTCTTTGTGTTGACAGTACATCCTGCACGAAAAGACCAGAAACAGAAACGGTAAAGTCGGGTTCATATTTCTTTGAGTATGTATAAATATATTTTCGTAAAGTTTACCTGAATAGACGTAGGGCAGGCAGGTAATCGGGCCACTACAGAGATTACCAGCGTTTGCTCAGGTGTTCAGACGTGGAGTGGGGAGAAATGTCAGGTGTCTTTTACTACAGCGGCACGTGGCCTAAGGAAAAGGCGGAGGGTCGGCGGTGGAGGACGCTAGTAAAAGGGAGAAAGAGGACTGAGCTAGGCTGGACGCCGTGTACAAGTGAAGGGGCAGCGAACCGTTAAAAAGTGGGGCTACAACACACGCACACAGATTTAACTAGTTAGGTTAGGTTAGCGGGTGATGGTAAATAGGCAGAGCTGAAAAAAAATGAGAGAGGAAGCTTTAAGGAATGTCAGAAGCATGAAACCATTAAAGAGAATATCGGGCATTGACAGGAATCGGCTGTCTGCTCTAAAATATGCAAAGAACAGTGTCACAAACAACTCGATCGATGCAGAGAGTTACGAAAAAAAAAATCTACACTGAACTGTATTATATTCAGCGTAGTCGGGAGGATAGTAAAAAAAGTTGAATGAGACGTTGAACTTTGCAGTGCTGCCCTGGATGAAGTGAAGAAAGCCTTAAAAGCAATGAGCGAGGATAAAGATAAAAATAAAGGCTTCCCACATACCTCACAAAACACACAGCTAATTTCATATTTAGTAAACCAGCTCAATTGTATATAAAATGCTTTTAATGTCAGAAATCTTAAATCCTTGAAGAGAGATGCCAATGTAATAAACTCACAAACAGAGGAAAGTAAAGATATAAAGAATTTCTGACTAATTAATGGAATGAAATGGATTGCTTTTGGTAAACTTGGAGAAGGAAGGTGCAGAGTGCCGGCATCCAACTCTTCCTGGCACACGGTTCAAAAAGTTCTTCTAAACCTAACCTCCTTTCGCCCTTTTCCCTCTCTTATACCCTTCTCAACCTTTCACCTTCTCTCTCACTTATTCTTTCGCCCTCTTCCCTTTCTTTCTCCTTTCTTGTATCCTTCTCTCTTTTCCACCCCCTCTCTCATCTGTTTTCCTCTTCCTCCAAAAACCTTTTAATTCATCATTCCTCCTCCTCCTACTCATCATCATCACAAGCATAATCACTATTGTCATAATCATACATTCCTTTTTCTTTCCTCAACCTCTTTATTTGATCTTGCTTCCACTTCCTAAAACTCTCTCTCTCTCTCTCTCTCTCATCCCTCCACCTCCTCCTCTCCTCTAGTCCTCCTCCTCCCTTCTGGCGTGAGAGAGGCAAACACGGCCACGCGCCTCGGCTCCTCCCTCGCCGCCCGCCGCTGACACCGACTCTCCAGCGCCGCTTTATTAATCTGATAGGAAGAGGCGCCGGTGTCCCATATTGTGTTTTATCACGTGCGCCGCGGCTTAGAGGGGCGGGCCGGGAGTCAAGGGATACGGAGGGGGCGGCGGCGGGCGGTGGGCGTGAGCGGAAGAAAGGGATGATGTGAAAGTTAAAGGGAAGAGGAGTTAGTGTTAATATTAGAGTGTGTGTGTAATGCGTAAAGTGCCAAGAGGGAAAGAAGTGGGAAAAAAGATGAGTGTTAGTCGTGTATGGCGAGGAGAGAGAGAGAGAGAGAGAGAGAGAGAGAGAGAGAGAGAGAGAGAGAGAGAGAGAGAGAGAGAGAGAGAGAGAGAGAGAGAGAGAGAGAGAGAGAGAGAGAGAGAGAGAGAGAGAGAGAGAGAGAGAGAGAGAGAGAGAGAGAGAGAGAGAGAGACACACACACACACACACACACACACACACACACACACACACACACACACACACCACACATCGAGTTTTCTCGGAACACAGCCAGTCATAAACGCTTAGAAACCTTGAAAGTTCTCATTATCCTTTAGTATTTATAAAGTTGTTTTTGCGAGTGTTAGCATTCAGTGACACCTGTGTATGTGAGGGGTGGGGGGAGGGTTGGCAGGTCCGAGGCGAGCAGGTGTTTGACGCTCATGAGCAATAATGAATTATAACAAACTTCGTGTGTGATATATGAATTTTTCAGTTAAGAGTGCTTGATATCTATCCATATTCCTTGCACCTTTCATGAAATGACTTGTGCATTATTTTCAGACTTTGCCCTCATTGATGTGAATGTTAACCAGGACTCAAGGCTCATTCTGAAATATATACACAAACACATAAGCGCGCGGACACACACACACACACACACACACACACACACACACACACACACACACACACACACATTCCAGATCAGCATCAGCGGAAGAGTAGCTGGAATTATTATCAAGCTAAACATAGAAATACAAACTAAAAATGTTTCAGGTTTATTCACCAACATTATCTTGCAATGGCGATAATAATGATGATGAAATAGTAATGATGAAATAATGATCGTGAACGAAATATTTTACAGCAGAGGAATACATACAATTAGCACAAACAATCCCTGCTCATCCGGCCCCCGAAAAGGATATAAAAAAGATAAAAGAGGGGCACTTTTCGAATAGGAAGCGAACACAATGGATTAAGACAAAAGTTGAAGATATTTTGATTATGACTAAAAATGTGAATGGACTTGGGTAGGCCACGTGATACGCAGCGAGCCTACTGATAACAGACAACCTAAGTGGTAGAGTTACAGCCCAGGAATTGTGGAAGTGAGTGCAGACAAAGCAGCAAGTGGATAAATGAAACCAGAACGTTTGCCGGAGGAGGATGGAGTACTTACCAACAGAAGTGGAGAGCGTTAGGAAAGGCCTTTGCTCTGTTGAGAAGTAATAATGAGGGCAAAAATAGTTATGCCACCTGCCTCAACAAAGTGATGACTGCTTTGAAGCACGTTATTATATATCGTGTTTAGCATTAGTCATCTTCACTTTTATCATTTTGGGGCAGGGGAGTCAAACTCAAATCCTTTCGAGGGCCAATTATGCACGTGGTTATGGTCTCAAGGGCCAACAAAGATCCAGTAATTACATATTGGCAAGACTGAAGTATACAACTTATTTTGCTGGTCACCTTGGCTTGCCAATAATTTTGTCTTATTTAATAAATACAACACAAATTATTACAATGAAAGAGAAATAATATGCAACAATCTGGGGATACAGCTACTACAGTATATTACTGAAATTCTTTGAGTTTTGAAACATAATAGAAATTATGTTTGGTATAAGGTATGTAGTACCTAGAAAAAAAAGGAAAAAAAATGTGCGACTCGGATCTTTGATTTTATTTTCCACTGCACTGCAAATGTTTTTTCCTCATGAAGTCTTTCCACGTCTGGCACCAGCGGAGACATTCCAAGTCGCAGGATGGCGTCCAAGTGTCTGTCCGTAATTTTGTCTCGGTACTTGGACTTATTCATTTTCATCAGAGCCAATGTTTACTGGCGTGCGTTGCGTCGGTGCTACCAAACTGAACGGCCCAAAAGCAAGCATTGTGATGTATAAGTGGCAAAGTTTCCTTGGCTATTCTCTCATAAAACGCAGCAAGAGTGTGGTTGGCAAAGAATCATTGAATAGCAGAATTAGCCTGAATATCCACTTGCAAATCTTCATCATTAAGACCTCTCAAATCCATAAGTGGGCCATGAGTTTGTCACCCCTGCTTTAGGGCGAACGCCGACATCTCATTCAAATGAAATTGAAATATACTATCACACTGAAATATACTATCTTCAGACATGTGTGTCTCATGTCAGGCAAATCAACAACACCTCCTCAAGCAGTAATCTAAAATGTCTGGGCCAGATAAGATAGCACTGGTGATCTCACTGCCGGAAACACCCACTGACGGGTACTATACCTGGTCAACACCGGGGCTGAGTATTTAAGGCTCAACGCTGCTGCCACAGAGTTGTCAGTGCACTTTTCCTGCCCAACGCCACCATGTCGAAGCGCCCTTCACCCTCTCCTTCGCCCACTCCGAAGGCCAGGAAGCCTTGGACACACTTGACGGACGAGGAAAAGCAGTACATCTTAGACTGCCATAATCGGGGCGACATGCAAACGAAAATAGCCGTGTCTATAGGAAGGCCCATAGGAACCATCTCTGCCTTTCTCAAGAGATGCAGGCAGCAAAATGTTTCTCCCGGGGCAGCATTGGAGATGTCGATGAATAGTGAGTACCAATGTGTTCGGTGTTGAAATTCTCAATGTTTTAAATACTAACATGATAATGCATTTTAGCATCAAACTAATTATATTTTGCTTTTCCTTTCCTTACTTTTTTATTTTAAAATTTCCCTCTTAATCGTCTTCCTCGTTGCCATCGTCGAGTATAAGTAAATCATGTTTAAATGTTCACATATTTTGAACACAGTCCGGTTCTGTGCTGCTGAACCTCCCTCCGCACATTCGAAACAGTAGGTCTCTTGTTTCATTGCTCACGTTCCTCTGATTTTTCTCAAACATACATTCCAGAAATTTAGTTCACTAATATACTATATATTTACTATTCCACTAGTAGAGTAGTTTTCCCTCACTGACAGCAAAACACCAGAGAAAGGTAACAAACCATTCTCACAATATTCATTGCTACCTGGAGACGGTATTGTGATGGACAAATTACTTCAGATTTCTGCTCCCAATTACAGATCCTGCCTTCTGTATTATTGTTCTGCATTATTTTTTCAATAATTGTTGTTCTTATAAAATCTATAATAAGTGTCTGCAGAGTGCATGTATATGAAAGAAATTCCCAGTAGCGGGAATGTTGTGAAAAAAAAATCCTTAGCAGGTTCATGTTGTATTTTGCCACTTCAGCCTCTGGGGAGTCATTAGTGATTTAGTTCATTTATTCATTTACTGATTTAGTATTTATTCTTGTATGGACTAAGATGAGTTTATTTGTTCGTTATTTCAGTATTCAGCTTTGTGTTTAACTGGTGAAGGAAAAGCTTCTCACTTGTGTTTAGGAGGCCTGCCGACGGCCACCACTGTTGGCGCGGCAACACGCTCCATCACTTAATTTACCTAATTAATCTTTTTTTCAGATCAATTTACTGAAAATTAACGGTTATGAAAAATAAAATCGAACAAAAAGTCGCATATAATAAAAAGTAAAGAATCAAATTATTTGAAATGTGCATATTTAGCATAAGCAAGCATACAGGTATTATATCAGCACCTCAAAGCCGTAGGGCAATTGGTAAAGACACCCAGGCGCTCCGCCCTTTAAGAGATATCAAAGTGACAGCCTACGCACACCATCTGTAACTCTGGGACGTGCTGGACCGCGCATGCGCATTTGTTCTTTTAGAAACAGCTACGCCCTGTTAACATTTGACAAGTTACAACCGAACTACGGAATCACCGCTCTCGTCACTGCCGCTGCCTCCCAAAATCACAAATAGCTACCTCAGAGAGACTGTTTCGGAGTAATGAGTTTTTGTCCATCACAGGTTCAAGGGCTAATGCGTCAGAAATGAGTTCCTAGCCCACGCACAGATATCCCGTATGCTTCAATTATTATAACTATTATTATTATTATTATTATTATTATTATTAATATAATTATCATTATTATTATCATTATTTTTATTAATAATATTATTATATCTTAGAAGCAGTACAAGGCGCATTTCGTATAAACATATTTTCTTTTGCACAGGTGAAGATGGGGACATTACTGAAATGTTCCGAGAGAGCATTGAGCGGAGCGGGTACTCCCGGAAGCAAGTTCTCAGTTTCCAAAAGACGGGACTGATCTGCAATATGATGTCTCAGCTCACCGACACGTCTGCGTTCAAAGCCGACCGCGTCACATTGGTCATCGGTGGAAATGCCGAGGGTGACTGGAAACTGAAGCCTCTTCTGGTCTATCACACGGACACCCCCAGGGCTCTGAAGGGCTACATCAAGGAACACTTCCCCGTCGTCTGGAAGGCTCAACCCGAGCTACTGGTGACGAATGACATTCTCCAGAGCTACGTGGTTGGCTACCTCTCTTCAGCTTGCACGGAGTATGCCATGGCAAATAAACTCCCCAACAAGTTTTTGCTGATTCTTGATAGTTATTTAGCTAACTCCCCACTCCACTGGATGAGTCAATGGGCTGAAAATATCGAGGTGCAGTTCTTGCCTTATCACATGCAGCCCATGGAAGAGGGTGTGACTGACATATTCAGGCGATATTATCAACGGAGGGTGATGCAGCAACTAGTGAAGGCAATGAATGAGGAAAGGAAAACTTCAGAAGTATTCTGGAGGCAATACACCATCAAGAAGGCAATCCACAACATCTCTCATTCCTGGAATCAAGTGGAAGGGTCTGTTATGAATGGCGTCTGGTACAAGGTGTGGCAAGAGGCAGTCCACGGCCCTAGGGGGTTCCAAGAAGTCGAGGATCATCGGCAGCAGTTGAGCAGTGATATCGTGCAGTTCTTCCATCAGGCAGGAATGCAGCAGGTGGACCAGGTGGGCGTTGAGGTGCTGCTCGCTAGCCATGCAGAGGTCACGAGCGATGAAGAGGACGTCCAGCTGTTGCCGCAGGAAGCCGAAGATCCTGACCTGCCGCAGGAGGCACAGGGGCTTATCAAAACTAAGCTGAAAGAGCTGCTGGACGGGATCAACAAGGCCAGTGCCATTGCTGAAAGCCAAGACTTAAACATGTCTAGATCAGACAAGTTTTCTCAAGCCCTGGAGAGTGCCGCGCAGCACTACCAGAAAATATATGAAGAGCTGTGATTCTTCGTGCGCTGTACGTGACATGATGAGAAGAGGGAGCGAGGCGATACAGAACTGATTATTTTCAAACAAATAATGTACAGAATTTGTTTACTACATTAATTTGATTTTCAGACATGCTTTGTACACATCCACACCACGAGAGCTGCTGTGAAGCGTCACCTATACAATTACATAGTGTCATTGATCTTTGATTTCTGCGTTATAATAAAAAAAATAGGTTGATCATATCTAGGAGAAATTTCTCTGTCGCCTGTCAATATACACAGGCACTTTCTCGATGAAACTGTGAAAAAATCGCCATGAATTAATAGGCATAAACATTTACTATGTATCCTCCCTGTCTGTGATTTATGCTTGTATTGTTTATTTTCAGTAAATTTGAATAGCTTTTCATTATACTTCTAATCTACGGTGATACTCTTGTTCATAATAAGCCTGTGCAAATTGGGTCAAGAAAATTGATATTGGACCAGTTTAGTAATTATTCTCGTCTTAAATAAAATCTTCATACACCTTGCAGAAAGCTTAACACAATAAATCTTACGTGGGTATTAGGGATGGCTGTCATCATGTTTGATTTCCGTATAGCCTTTGTTGTTCGAGAATTTGATTGCATGAACTAAATTGCGTTGGAAAGTAAAAAGGTCTGGTCGGGGCTAATTGTTACAAGGTGTGGAATGCAAAGAAAGGTCCCGTGAGGAATGCAGAAGTGGGGGATGATTGTTATGTATGCCGCCTCTGTGATTCTAATGTTGACTGAAAAAGGAGTAACAATACCTGGCCCAGCTTGAAGGAGGAAGGATCAGCTTTTATAACAGATCATTATTGATCTTGAGCAAGTTTTGTTCTGTCTCCAAGTTTCCCGTTATCACTTAACGGAAATTATGTTTCTTTACTTAATGATTTACTGTATTACCTATATTGAATTGTTAATTGGTGTTTCCAATAAAGCTTTTTTCATTTTATATTTGTAATAACTTACCCGATGGTCTGTAACAACATGCCTCGCGTATGGAGTAAGTTGCATACAATGATTTAACACTACATATCTTGCTATTTCTCAGGAATGAAATAAGATACAATGTTTCTGCTTAATGTTTGAAATAATACATAGACATGATGAACTTTCAGCAGTGGGATTTTTTTTTTTAAATTACCGTGTATAGTTTTTCATGGGCAGCAAAAATGCCTTACTGGATCCCACAAGCACAGTGCGAGATGCGTGACTACCTACTGTTAGAATGAGTGCTTAGTGTTCTTCCTCAAATAAAATTATAAAATATTAAAATAAAGATAAAATCAAGTAGCAAAGCAAGATGATTTACACACACACACACACACACACACACACACACACACACACACACACACACACACACACACACACACACACACACACACACACACACATATTATCTCTCTCTCTCTCTCTCTCTCTCTCCTCCTCCTTCTCCTCCTCCTCCACCTCCTTCTTTTCCTCTTCTTCTTCCTTTTCTTCTGCCTCCTCCTCCTCCTCTTCCTCCTCCTCCTCGTCCCCGCCCCAAAGAAACGGTCTGGGCTTATTCACACGAAATCAGCATAAATATTACATTATTATGGTAATGTTCGGTTGCAGCGCGGAGCTCCCGGGGCGACCAGAGGAGCAACATGCGTCGTGGTCTTGTTGCTTGTGTGTTTTATGGATCTGATGAAGACGAAGAGAAGGAGACACCGAGGGAGGAGAGAAGAGTTGGGGGAGTGGGAAGAGGAGGGGTGTGAAAGAGGAGGAAGGCAGGCAGATGGGTGAAAGAAAGGGAGGTAGGGAGAGATTGAGGGAGGTGTTATGGGTGAGGAATGGGTGAGGAAGGGAAGAAAGGGCGAAAGAAAGGGAAGGAGGGAAGGGTTATAAGTGAAAAAAAGTGGAGTAAGTTAAAAGAGAGGTGGAAGAAAGAGAGGTGGGAGGCATTATGGGAATAGAAAAGTGAAGTAAGTTAAAAAGGGTGAAAGAAAGGAAGGGAGGGAGGGATTATGGGCGAAGAAAAGGGGAGATGATGGAAGAAAGGGTGAAAGAAAGGAAGGGAGGGAGGGATTATGGGCGAAGAAAAGGGGAGTGAGCGAAGAAAGGGTGAAAGAAAGGAAGGGAGGGAAGGAATATGGGTAAGTAAAGGGGAGTGAGGGAAGAAAGGGTGAAAGAAGAGAGGGGGAAAGGGATTATTAGGAAAGAAAACGGGGTTGAGGGAAGAAATGGTGAAAGAATGGAGTTAGAGAGGAAGGGCAGGAGGGAGGAAGGGAAAAACTGGCGCGAAACAAGAAGAGAGCGAGTAAAATAATAAAGTAAGGGAGAAGTGTGAAGGTAAAGGAAAGGAATGAGTGAGGGAGTGAGGGAGGAGAGAAGGGAGTGAGTGAGAGTAAAAATGAGATAACTGAGGTACCTGAAAGATAGATAAATAGATAATGGAGAGAGAGAGAGAGAGATGGGAAAGAAGGACATACGGTGGGAAAGGAGGCCAGATGATGAGGAGGGAGGGAGGGAGCACACACACACACACACACACACACACACACACACACACACACACACACACACACACACACACACACACACACACACACACACACACACACACGTAAGGGTAATGGCCGTGGGAAGACTAACAAACACACGCACGTACCCACAGCGTTATCTCAATCCGCTCTGATAATATATATAACAAGATTAAACGTCAAATCTCTCTCTCTCTCTCTCCCATTTTTCCTCTTCACTCTTCATCTCTCCTCTCCCTCTTTCCTATCCTCCTCCTCCCTCTTCCCTTTTCCTTTTTTTTTAAACCCCATCTCTTCCTCCCTCTTTCCCTTCAGCTCTTCTCTCTCTTCATTTTCACTTTCCCTCTTTCTAGATCTCTTTCCTACCATTTTCCCTCCTTTTCCTGCTTGCTCCAATATCCCTTTCCTTTTCTTTACTTTTCCTCTCTTCCTCTCCCTCACCTTTATCACTATCCTGTTTCCCTTTTCCCTATCTTTCTCCCCCTTCACTTTGTCCCTTTCTCTCCTTCCTCTCACTTCTTTCCCTCTCATTTTTCCTCCTTATTTTTTCCTCTCCTTCCTCTTTCCCTTCCTCCTTCACTCCACTCCTTGTTTCCTCCTTCCTCTCCCTTCTCTCTCTCCTTCCCTTTCCTTTTCTCTCTCTGCTTGAGAGAGAGAGAGAGAGAGAGAGAGAGAGAGAGAGAGAGAGAGAGAGAGAGAGAGAGAGAGAGAGAGAGAGAGAGAGAGAGAGAGAGAGAGAGAGAGAGAGAGAGAGAGAGAGAGAGAGAGAGAGAGAGAGAGAGAGAGAGAGAACGCCGGGAGTCAGAGGGGTGAGTGAGGGGAGAGAGAAATGTGAGGGGTGTGTAAGGGTGGGGTGACGGGGGTGAGGGGGTTGAGGGGATGTGGGGGTAACTACACCCTGACAAACTTAGTAAGTAAAGTCGGGGGGACCGTCAGGAGTTTAGCCAAGTTTGCCGGAGGGGGGGAGGAGGGTAAGAGAGAGAGAGAGAGAGAGAGAGAGAGAGAGAGAGAGAGAGAGAGAGAGAGAGAGAGAGAGAGAGAGAGAGAGAGATAGAGAGAGAGAGAGAGAGAGAGAGAGAGAGAGAGAGAGAGAGAGAGAGAGAGAGAGAGAGAGAGAGAGAGAGAGAGAGAGAGAGGATGATGATGATGATTATTGGGGAGTTCTGTTCTGAGAGAGAGGGAGAGAGAGACTTAGCACCCCCTCCTTTTATCAATCTCCCTCCAACATCTCCCTTTTTCATCCTTAATACCATCTCTCCCCTTCTTCTCCCCAACCACCAATACCTCCTTCTTCCCCTCCCTTTCCCCACCTCTTCCGCTAACCCCTCCCTTCCCCTTCCTCTCATTATCTACCATCCTCTCTTTCCCTCCCCTTCTCTTCACCTCTCCTCCATCTCCCTTCTGCCATCGCCTCATCATCCTCCCCTTTCACCAATCCTCTTCCTTCAACCCTTTCAACAACCCCTCTTCCCTCTTCCCCTCCCCTCTTTCCTACCTCTTCCACTTTCCCCTCTTCTTTCCCTTCATCAACCCCTCTTTCCTTTTGCCCTCCTCTCCCCCCACCACCCCTCCCTTTCCCTCCTCCTTACTTTTCACCAACCCCTTTTCCTTCTCCCCCTCCACTTACCCCTCGCTCTCCCTTCCCCTTTTCCACCAACCTCTCTTCCTCCTCCCCTTCCTTCTTCCACCATCCCCTCTTCAGGATCTCTTCCGCCAATCCCTCTTCCTTTCCCCCTTCTATCAACTCCTCTTCCTTTCCCTTTCCACCAACCCCTCTTCCTTCTTCCCTCCCCTCCCCCCTCCCCCCCCCACTAAGAGCTCCCCTAAATGGATCCCACGATTAAGTCTGTTAATCCCGCGTTTAACTTCTTAAAATCCTTCCCCAAAAAATCCCTTAACTTCGCCGTGCTTAACTTAACTGTTGGCGCCAAGAAAGGGGGGAGGGTCAAGGGAAAGGGGAGGGGCGGGGAGGGGGGGAGGGATGACTCGCTTCAGGGCACGGCAAACATCCGAGGCTCGTGGTGGTGGTGGTGGTGGTGGGGTGGAGGAAACAGTGGTGATGGGGGTGGTGATGATGGTGGTAGTCGGGGTGGTGATGGTTGTGGTGGTTTGGGGGATTCTGGTGGTTGGGGTGATGATCGTAGTGGTGGTGGTGGAGGTGATGATGGTGGTGGTGGTGGAGGTGATGGGGTGGAGGAAATAGTGGTGATGGGGGTGGTGATGATGGTGGTAGTCGGGGTGGTGATGGTTGTGGTGGTTTGGGGGATTCTGATGGTTGGGGTGATGATCGTAGTGGTGGTGGTGGTAGTAGTAGTAGTGGTGGTGAAAAAAGGGATGGCGATGGTGAGGGTAGTGGTAGGTGTCGTGGTAAAGAAAGTAGTGGTTGTTAGTGGTAGTGATGGTGGTGGAGGAGGCGATTCGAGTGTTGTTATTGTTGTTGTTGCCGATTTTTTTTCTGTGTGTGTGTGTGTGTGTGTGTGTGTGTGTGGTAACGATGCTTATTTGAATGTAAACGGTTTCATATTATTCTTCGGCACTCTCTCTTTCCATTTCCTTTGCCACGCTCATTTTTTTTTTCCGTTTATTTTGTCACGCTTAATCTGAAAACGAGCGGTGTTTCCAAGTCCGTAGAAAGAGCCGCGGGGTAATTTTCACACGGTACACACACACACAAACACACAAACACCGCGTTGATCGCCCCGAATGGTCTGTTTGCCGCCCAAGACACTCTGTTTGCCGTCCATGAAAATTTATTTACCCTCGCGGGTGTTGTGTTTGCCCGGCCGGTCACCAAACAGGCCGATGTCTAACTAATGAGCTGAGAATATCGCCCCCCCTCTCCCCCCTTCTCCCTATCAGATCCTCTTCCTCTTCCTTTTTCCTCTCCTCGCCCTCTTCATCCAGCCTCCTCTACCCCCTATTAGACCCTCTTCTTCTTTATCTTTCTCTCATCTTCCTCTTCATCCACCTTCCCCTCCCCTTTTAGCCCCTCTTCCTCTTCCTCCTTTCTTTCCTCTCCTCGCCCTCTTCATCCAGCCTCCCCTTCCCCTTTCAGCCCCTCTTCCTCTTCCTCTTTCTTTCCTCTCATTGTCCTCTTCATCCAGCCTTCCTATACCCCCTATCAGACCCTCTTCCTCCTCCTCTTCCCCTCTTATCTCATCTTCCTTTTCATTCCTCTCTATTTCCCAACAAGCTGCTCTTCGTCTTTCTCTAAATCTTCTCCCACTTCTTCATCCCTCTTCCAGACTCCTCTCATCAGACTCTGACTATACACTCTTCTTGCTTTTTTTCTCCATTCCTCAATTCGTCCTCACTCTTCTTCCTTCAGAGACACGCACACTGACCTGCTTCATGCCTTCTCTGATCCTCCTTTCCTTCCTCCTTTCATTTTCCCTATTTCTTACCCTTCGTTTTCTTTTCTTTTCTTTCCCTTCCATTATTTCCCAGTATGTTGGTTTCTAAGAGATGCCAACATACACACTAGACAGCTCTCCTACACACTCACTCACACTCACTCACTTCTCTCTCTCCCTTTCCCATATAATCCGAACACCATTTTTCCCTCTCTTTCCCCTCCTTCATTTCCCTCCCTTAGAGTGACACGTGCTCAGCTCCAAGACGTGCAAACACATTCTAATCTACCTTATACGTTCTTTCTTCTCCTCCTCCTCTATCTCCTCCCTTTCCCCCTCTTTTTCCCATCTCTGGCTTTCCCTCCCTCCTTTTCCTCCTCCTCCTCAGGCTCTCTTCCCTCCTCCTCCACCTCCCTTTCCCCTCGTTTCCCACCTCTGCCTCTTCCTCATGTTCTTTTCCTCCTCTCTTCTCCCCTCCTCCATCTCCTCCCATTTCCACCACGCTGACTCTTACTTCTCCTCCTCCTCCTCTTTCTCCTCTATCTTCTACTTTTCCCCTCTGCCTCTCTCTTATTCCTTCTCATCATCTACTCTTCTCCTCCATCTCCTCACTTTCCCCTCTTTTTCCCCCTCTAAGTCTCCTACCTTCTACTTTTCAGCTTCTCCCCTCTTCCATCTCTTCCTTTTCCCCTCTATTTTCCACTTTGGCTCCTCCTCCTCCTCCTCCTCTTCCGTCACCCAGGGCCGCGCGTGGCCTATACGAAGACGTGCAAACACACGCTAATCTCCCTTATCTGAGAGGCTTAACTTTATTGGCCTTCTGACGCTGCCAACTTATGAACTTATCAGCCAGAGGGATTAGATCAAGCTATCGTGGGAAGCAGCAAAGAGGGGGAGGGAGGGGGGTGAGGGGGTGGAAGGGTGACAGAGGGAGGGAGACAGAGGGTAAGGGGGAATAGAGGGGGTAAGGGAGGAAAGGGAGTAAAGAGAAGAGATGGTTATGCGTAGAGAAAGGGAGGGAGAGGGAGAGAGAAAGGGGAGGTAAAGAGGTGAGTAAGAGGGGAGAAAGAGTGCATGAAGGGATGGAAGAAGATAATTAAGAGGTTTGTGGAGGGTAAGGGAAAAAAGGGGGAAGGAAGGATGTGTTGCGGTGTGTTGTGTGTGTGTGTGTGTGTGTGTGTGTGTGTGTGTGTGTGTGTGTGTGTGTGTAAAATGTGTATGAAAGGAAAAAAAAAACAATACTCTACATACAAAAAAATACATAAGGGTAAAAAAACATCAGGAATAAAAATAAAAAAAGACAAAATGCAAAACTAAATCATAAAAAAATAATGTAGAGATAAATTTTATGAATCCTGGAAAGTGATCGATTATTAAAGTTTGGGAAGAGAAAGTGATGTGTGTGTGTGTGTGTGTGTGTGTGTGTGTGTGTGTGTGTGTGTGTGTGTGTCAAGGGCTTACACTAATGACGGAGGGACTCCCTGTGTTATCATTGCGCGGGTAAGATGATGACACTGATGTTTATGATAATGAAAGAAGGTGACGAAGGGATGAGAGAGAGAGAGAGAGAGAGAGAGAGAGAGAGAGAGAGAGAGAGAGAGAGAGAGAGAGAGAGAGAGAAAGGAGGAAACATAGAAATGCAGGCAACAGAAAGCCTTTTGGCTCATTGCGAGGTTCCCCGCTCTGGTGATTTAATCTGCTCGACAGTCACTTGGTGTCCGCAGAGCAGATGAAAGCACTTCGGTATTCAATTTAGCACTTCGGTATTCGGAATAGAGGAGGAGGAGGAGGAGGAGAAGGAGGAGGAGGAGGAGGAGGAGGAGGAGGTGTGTGGGCGTGGCGTGCTTCAGGGGAGGTAAACACTCGTCTGGCGCCAGCAGGTGACTAATAAGACTTAATAAAACCTTCCCTCATGACTGATAGGACGGCACACACACACACACACACACACACACACACACGCACACACACACATAAAAAAAAAAACGCATTGGGGTGAGAAACCACAAAGGAACAACAGCAACAACAACAATCCATCTTCGAGTGGTCACGAAGTATAAACAAAATACTCATCGTCTGACAAAAGCTTTTCTAGAGTTCATGTTATCCAAATGTTTTCCTTAATTCTTCGTGCAAACTGATTCCAAACACTCCTACAATCGCAAAAGAAAAAAAAATACGGTGTATAATTTTAAGGTTACCGCTGTTTATCGTTCAAAGTAATGTTCAGATTATGCGGAAAATGAGATGTTTTTTGTTGATATTTTGAAGGAATTTTAAGACTGATTTAGCTATTGATTGATTTTTATTTGATTTTTTTCAGAGGCTGCAATAATTTCCAGAACATAACAATTCGCAGGTGCACTTGTAACATGTTTGTCAGGGAACGCGAACTTAATTTTCCTCTTTTAACTTAAGTCTCTGTGGTTTTTTTTTAGATGCTTACACACAAAGATTACCAAAAATAAACCCTTTCCATTTATAGTAGAATTGGCTTGTCATCGAAGGGAACGCAGCACAACACAACAAAAACACTCCTCTTCTCTCCCTTATATTCCGACAATGCATGCTACCATCTCTCCATCCTTTTATTTTTTCCTCTTGCCCCATTCTCTTTCCACCTCTTTTTCTACTCTTTCCATCCTCGCTTCATCCCTCCTCCTATTTTCTCTTCTCTCCATCTTACGTTTACCTTTCCAACATATCTCTTTCCCTCCTTTCATGTCCCTCTATTCCCTTCCTTAACACTATCTCTTTTCAGCTCTTCATCCTTATTTCACTCCTCTAATCCATCCATCTCCCCCTCTTTTCCTTTTTTATCTCCTTATTTTACTCCCTTATATCCCCCCCACCACTCCTTCTGCCCATCTCTCCTTTCTTTCCTGCCCTCCACACCTTCCCTTCTTTTTTCAGTCCTTATACGCCCTTCCATCTTCCTTTCCTTCAGTCCATTCTTCCTCCATGTATCCCTCCATTTTTCCTTCCTCCTTTCAGTACTCCCTCCCATTCTTCCTCCACGCCCGAGCAAGAACAAGGAGAGCAAGGAGAGGTTTGTTATGCTAATGTCAATGCTCTCAAACACCAACTGAAAACCAGGCAGGATCTCACGCAAGAACATCACCATACTCTCTCTCTCTCTCTCTCTCTCTCTCTCTCTCTCTCTCTCTCTCTCTCTCTCTCTCTCTCTCTCTCTCTGTAAATATATAACAAATAATAAATAATAAGAAAATAAATAAAAATAACCAATAAATTTTCTGCCATGTATTTCGTCATCACTCCTTTTCTTCTATGTTTTCCCTTCTTTGTTTCGTTCTTTTTATCTATGCACCGATACGCTCCATTATCAACGCAAATCCTACGTTCCAAATGTTTTCATAAGTGCTGCGTAATATTTGTTCCGAGAGAATGAAAATAATCCCTTCACACATACGAGTTGTCTTACGGTTACTCAGCATGACTTAGCAATGGCCTGAAAGATTCTATGAAAAAAAATAGTAACACTCACCGAGACCTTCGTGGGCAGAGATCACAAGCAGAGGCCTGAAAATTAATGAAAGAATACAGATAAATAATACATATCAATTTCCAGCGAATTTTCAACAGTATAAATTTATGGCACAACAGAATTAACATTGCATAATGACACACACACACACACACACACACACACACACACACACACACACACACACACACACACACACAGGAACAGACACCCAACGCGCCGAACACCATTCCTACATAACGTTACAAGCTGAGGTGTGTGTCGCGCTATCGCCGCTGATACACTCTTACCTGGCCGGCATCCACCCCCTATCTCTCACATTACTCTCTCTCTCTCTCTCTCTCTCTCTCTCTCTCTCTCTCTCTCTCTCTCTCTCTCTCTCTCTCTCTCTCTCTCTCTCTCTCTCTCTCTCTCTCTCTCTCTCTCTCTCTCTCTCTCTCTCACCACACACACACACACACACACACACACACACACACACACACACACACACACTCTCTCTCTCTCTCTCTCTCTCTCTCTCTCTCTCTCTCTCTCTCTCTCTCTCTCTCTCTCTCTCTCTCTCTCTCTCTCTCAGAAGGACAAGTACACACACACACACACACACACACACACACACACACACACACACACGCACCACTTGGCCGACCTGTCACCAGTCTATCGAGAGACCTGTCATTCACCCTGATACTGGGGATGACAAACTGATCCTCGGGGGGAGGGGGTAGTGGGGAGGCAGGGGTGGTGGTGATGGGGATGGGGAATGTCGCTTGGGAGGCAGGAAGGTAATAGCGGGGAGGTCTTGATAGGGAGACAGGCGTGAGGAAGCAGAGGTGGGGATGTGAGGGGGATGGGAAGGTGCCTGTGGGGATGACGAGACCTGAAAATGTGAGTGATTGGGGAGGTTGTAGTGGGATGCAGGGAGATGGGAAGCATTGGAAGACGTGGGGAGGAAGAAGGATTAAAAGGCAGAGGTGGAGTAGGGGAATAGGCTGTGTGTGGGGAGGAGAATGTAGTGATGGAGGTAGTAGTGGTAGTATTGCCAAGAAGGGAATAGAGATAGGAAGGCAAGGCAGGAGGAGGAGGAAGAAGAGGAGGAGGGAGGACAGGTAAAAGAGCAGGTAGTAATGTGGAGGAGGGGTGGAAGTGTGGTGTGGAGGTGCGTGTGGCATTTCGAATTGGAGGAGGTGTTGGAGGAAAGCTAGGTGGGGGTGAGAAGGAGGAGAAATGGGGGGAGGGGACAAGTAGAAGGAGCAAAGATGTAAAGGTGTGGAAGTAAAAAGTGAAGATGGGAGTCAGAGAGAAGGAGGTGGGGGGAGATGGAGGAGGGAAGAAGGAGGGACAGACTGGGAGGAGGTAGGAGGAGCCTCAACTCGCATACCTGAAGTCTCATTGTCCTTTTGAAGCTCACCACCAATAAACAACCACGAAAACAAGGACACGAGGAAGGCAGGTGTAATAAAGGTGTGTCTCACTCTCCGAAGCTGCTGTTACCGCCTCACCCCGCCTGTCCGCAGTAACTAAAGGCGATAATGACCGTGATAGCGATGGAAAAAAAGCTAG
This sequence comes from Eriocheir sinensis, assembly GCF_024679095.1. Lineage (NCBI taxonomy): Eukaryota > Metazoa > Arthropoda > Malacostraca > Decapoda > Varunidae > Eriocheir > Eriocheir sinensis. Next base: position 15,463,889 of record NC_066516.1, read on the forward strand.
ACATATATACATACAAGGGTTCCCTCCGATTTTATATCCTGTGTACAATTTTCTATTATATTTTGACGCTCTCCAGACCTTGTCAACGAAGATTATAATTCTGAAGGTAATCGCGTGGACCGTAAACCTAACCTCGCGTGGACGGAGGGACACAACCAGCCAGTCAGTCTTCTCCCCCCTCCCCCCCCCCCCCCCTCTCTCTCTCTCTCTCTCTCGCTGGGCTCTCTCGTTACAAATCTTATTATCTTTTTTCGACCTCATTTTCTTTCTTCTATTTCTTTTCCTAACTTGTCAACCTCCCCAAGTACCTGTTTGTCCCGTCATCCCATTTTTTTTCTCCATTTATTTCTTCTTGTTGTGTTCATTCTCCTCCCTACTGTCCTTTTTATTTTTTTATTTTGTTTTGCTTCAATTCACCTGTCTCCTCTTCCTTTGCCTTCCCTTCTTTTTGCTGTCATTTTCCTTTCCTCTTTTAGTTTCCTTTCCTTTTTTTAATTATTTTCTACTCCTTCCTCTTACTTAGTTCTCCTTACTTATTTTCTTGCTCTCTCCTCCTTCATTTTCTTCCCTTCCCATGCATTCCCGCTCCTCGCTTTTGCCTCTTATCTATTTTCTTTTAATTCCTTCCATTTCCTTCTCCATTTCGGTCAGGTGTCTGTGTAATGTCAGTGTGTGTTCTGTCACCTGCTTTTGCCCCTCTTCATACCACACTGCCTCTGCTATCCGTCCGTCTACCCATTTCTCTGTATGTCTGTCCGAGTATTTCCGTTTCTTCGAGCTTTCTATCTTATTCTATTTTTCTCCCCGAGAAAACTTCATGAGGCCGAGAACACAATATCATCAAGTTTACGCACATACACGCACACGCACACGCACACGCACACACACACACACACACACACACACACACACACACGTCAACGTCCTCTGACCGGCGACATTCCAACAAACGAGATCTTTTTTGGGTGACACACACAACTGCCCTTTAACACGTATACACACACTGCTCATTTTAACGCCTTCATTCCACACATCCGTAGACTGCAATAACAATGTCCTTTCATACATATCCTCGGCTCCTTCAAGTTATGGGTGCTTTATATCGAGCCATCTTGGGTTGAAATGGCTCGCACTCTCCTTGTTTTTACTCACCAAAGGCTCAAGGGTCAGTGAGGCGGAGATGAGCACCGAAGCCACGCGCCCAGGTTGTGTATACTCCCAACTTGATCTTTACCTTTACTTTCCGGGATCCACAGTGTTCTCTAACCCCACCACGCCTCTCTTAACATTGTATTCTTTCATATTATAGTTTACTTTGTTTAAGATCAACCTTTCACATGCACAGTTATCTATTTTGACATTCCCCTTTTACATCCACACGCACGAGTCAATACTAACACACTTCTTATAGCAAATACAACTTTTATTAACACGATCCTTCCATACACAAAAGCAATTTCAGTTAACATTCTCCTCCCCTACATAATTAGCTTTTATTAACGTTACCCCTTCACACACACGTACAGACACATACAGTCTCCACCGTCACACATGCTCTCTTTCCCTGTATACACCATTTCCGCCAACATTACCTTTCATACAGACAAGACCTCAATTACCTTCCCTCTTTTTAACTAATACAACTGCCAACCCTTTATTTTTACTCATTGCGTGTGTGATCTTACAGTGACCTTTCATCATTGAGCTAAGAGCGTCCCCACCAGCATTACTTTTTTGTATATACTCGTACATGCAAGGCTTCTATCACCTTCCCTCTTTTTTAACTAATACAGCTGCAAACTCAACCTTCTGTCCTTATTCCTTCTGCGTTTTGTAACCCGACGGAAAGCCTTTGTTACTGAGACACGAGACACTGCATGCAATCTTCGGTTTAATCCCCAAAGACACGACTCGGGCAGAGGAAGGAAGTGTTAAAGAGCACGAGTCACGCCAAGCAAACAGGTGCCTAGTCACGGCTGATCAAGGCGGGGAGGGAGGAAAGGGAGGGAGGTAACTAGGAAGGTAAAAAGGTGGTAAGGAGGGGAAGAAGGTGGGGAGGAGGTAAAAAGGTGCTAAGGTAAGAAGGTGGTGAGGAAGGGAAGAGGGTGTCGAGGAAGGAAGAGAGGAATGAAGGAAGCGAAGGAGATGGGTAATGAGAAAGGAAGCAAGGAAGGGAGGCTGCAAGGCAAGGAGAGGAATGAAGATTAGAAAGGAGGGAGGGAAGGAGGGAGGAAGGTAGGTAAGAAGTTGGGGAGGGAAGGAAGAAGGAAGGTAAGAAGCGAAGGAGACAGGTAATGAATGAGAAGGGAAAACAACAAAGGGAGACAGTAAGGTAAGAAGAGGGAAGAAGATTAGAAGGGAGGGAGAGAGGGAGGGAGAAAGGTAAGGAGGAATGAAAGAACGGAAGGCAACAGGGTAAGAAGGAGAGTAAAGAGAAATGAAAGAAGGATGAGGGAAAGAGGAAAGAGAGTATGATCTAAGGGAGATAAAGGAAAGCAGGGAGGAATGAAGAGTGAGGAGGGTAGAGGGAAATTAGATATACGAATTAACGGATGAAAAGCAGAGAGGAATGGAGAGAACGAGACGGAGGGTGGAAGGAAAGAAGATACAAAAACGGATGGAAAGGAACCCGCCATGACTCACAGACGCAGAAACACCCACTCAAAAAACACAACATACAAGAACAACAAAGAAACCCAGCCCGCCAGGCGAACAACCACGCACTCCCAAAGGCGATAAACTACAAAGTAAAGCACGCAAAAAACACACGAAAAAAACACCCGTCGTAAATATAAAACTTGGCGACAAACGAGCGAACTAACGAGTGATCGAACTGAGAAAACGAAGAAACGAAATGAGAGAGAAAAAAAAAAAAACATTGATTACACGCAGTCACGATACGAACACAAGAACACCTTCCAAAAATCATCATTGAACGGAGTGAACGATGAAATACGAAACATACGAACATCTACTATCAAACCCACATCCCAAAACCTATCGTCCTTACCCTCAAAATACTTCGACCGAAAACTCCCCCGATACTTTTTGGAGACAGTGTGCATTCGTTCCTTTCCTTAACAACAAAACGATCCTCGGAGGTGCTAATAAACGTTCTTCTTCGCCCCGCACTCGTCACAACGGGATATCGGTACAAGGGGCGGATCACGGGAGGGCGACAATAAGTACAGTGCAAAGTCACCACTACAATCCCACGTGTATGATTGCAGACTTGAGAAATGAGCTGCAGGTGGGTGATGGAACTGTGTGTGTGTGGGGGAGGAAGAGGAGGTGGAGATGGGAAAAAAAGAAGAGGAGGAGGGGAAGAAGGAGGGGATGAAGAGAAAAAGGAAAAATAGGAGGAAAGACGGTAAGGCAAAAGAGGAGAAAAAGAGAAGAGGAAGAGGGGGAGGAAAAAGTAGGGAAAGACAAAAAAAAGAGAAGTAATTTTATAGGATAAGAGAGAGAGAAAAAGAGGAAGAGAGGGTAGGTAAAAAGAAAAGCGAGATATTGTGAAGGTGAGACAGGAATTGTGGAGGGGGGGAAGGAGTGCGAGGAATGACACTGTGCTGGAAAATCAGTGGGAGTGAGGTAGGGAGTGAAAAGGTGGTGGTGGACTGGAAGAGGAAAGTGGAGTGAGTGCATGAATGAGAGCATGAGTGAGGAGGTAAGGGAGCGTGTTGCCGTGTGAGGAAAAAAATGATGGAGTGCGTGTACGAGGGGTCAGGGAGAGCGCTTCCAAAAAGGTGATGTTTCCCGAGCTTTGGTCCAGATGTGTTGAGTATGCAGGTGAGAGGAAGGGAAGGGAGGGGGGGCGGGAGGGAAGGAGCAGGAAGGAGAGGGGGTAGTAGGGAGGCAGCTGGAGAGAGGAATAGACTGCAGGGCAGGTAATGAATTAGGAGAGAGAGGAGGATTGAATAAAGGGAGGGAGGATGAGGATAGGCAGGGAAAATAAAGAGAAAAGGGAAGGACGAGGAAGGCTGGAGACGGCTGGAGAGAGAGAGGGAATGATGGGGGGCACGAAAGAGACAAAAGAAATAGAATAGAAATATCAGTTAGCCAAAGAATGGCGGCTGGTGACTAAAAGGAGGATACAGAGGGAGACAGAAGGAAGGAAGGAAGGAAGGAAGGAAGGAAATGCAGGCTATTGGCTCATATTACGAGTCCGCTTGGGTGGTTTTTCAGGGCTGCTCGACTGCCACTTGGGGCACTGGTTGAGCAGATGACCGATATTGAGGAGCAGATGGAAGGAAGCCCCTATTTATTCAGTTTACTCTGACGCAGCGCGAAATGACGGTCGATTCTATTTGAAGTTGTTGGTGGTATTCGCATTTACTACTTGAGGGAAGATTTGTTCAGTGGCGGGATGACCGGTTTGAAAAGAAACTCCTTCCAATGTCTGTGTACATCCGACTGACTGAATGGTAAACCGTTATTTTAGTCTTCTTTGTTGGTTTGCAGTTCAAAGAATTTGGAGTAATCGAGG
>NC_066516.1:15470874-15475874 GCF_024679095.1 Eriocheir sinensis
TTTATCTCTCCTTACTTCTCCGTGTACCTTCTTTTTCTTCCTCTTTATCCTCGCCCTTCCCCTTCTTCACTTCACGTTCCCTTCCTCTCTTTATGTACTTGCCCTTCCCCTTCACGCCCCCTCTCTCTCTCTACAACCCCTTCCTTCTCTCTGTACTCCTTTTTCTTCCCCTTTATCTTCGCCCTTTCCCTTCCTTTTCACTTAACCTTCCCTTCATCTGTCCATGTACTTACCATTCCTCTTTCCTGCCCTCATTTTTCTATCTCTACATGCCCTTCTCCTTCCCTTGTACACCTCCGCTTCCTGCTTCCTGTACTTCCCCTTTTCCCCCCTCTGTCCTAGCCCTTTCCCTTCACTTTCAATAAACTTCCCTTCCACTTTTCCCGTGCCTGCCCTTCACCTTCCCTCCCGCATCTCTTCCTTTGCACCTGTTCCTTCTCTTCATTTATACCTTCCCTTCTTCATCCCACTGCACCTCTCCTTTCTCTTTCCTCCACTGAACTTTCCCTCTCTCTCCCTTTTCATCTTCCCCTGCATCTCCACTTCCTCTTTTTTTCCACCTGACCCTCCCCTCCCTCCTTCCCCTTCCCCTGCAGTTCCCTTTCTCTCTCCTTCGCTGAACCATTCCTCCCTCCTCCCCCTGCCCCTTCCTCTTCCCCGCGTATACCCTTCCCCCTCCTCCCCATTACCTGCCTGTCGCCGTGCGGGTGGTCCCTTCTGTCACCTGGGGGAGGAGGAGAAAGGGGGAGAATGGTGGACGGGAGGGTGTAGACGTTAGGGGGAGGGGAGGGAGCAGGGAGTAGGAAGACTGAGGTGTTGGGGTGTTGGGTGTAGGAGATGGAGGGTCCTGAGAAGGTGTTGGATGGGTTGGTAGCATGGGGGTGTTAGGGGGAAGGGGGTGTCTGGATGAGGAAGGGATGGATGAAGGGCTGGGGTGTGGGTGAGGGGATGGTGTGTGTTGACGTTAGGCAGCGAGGGAGGTTTTAAGGGAGGGTGGAAGGGAGGGAGGCAAGGCAGGGAAGAACAAGAAGAAAAAGAAGAACAAGAAAGGGGAGAGAGAGAGAGAGAGAGAGAGAGAGAGAGAGAGAGAGAGAGAGAGAGAGAGAGAGAGAGAGAGAGAGAGAGAGAGAGAGAGAGAGAGAGAGAGAGAGAGAGAGAGAGAGAGAGAGAAAAGTGAGACAAACAGTGACACGAGCGGGCCAAGGCGCTGGAGGCCTGGACAGGTGATGCAGACACACGGCGCCCACGGCCTCGAAAATGAGCGTCAGAGGGAGATGAACGATGCCGCCACACACATAAAGTCGAGCCGCAGGGACGAGGTCAAGCAATGGTAAAACTTTCCCACACGCTCCTTCCAGGCAAAATATTATAAAGCCACATAACAATAGATAAATAAACGAATAAATAAATAAATAAGACAAAAAACCCAGAGAAAAGAAAACATAAAAATCAACTATAAGAAATTTTTTTAAGTTCCCGTGATGAGACCAAACAATATTAAGCTTTCTAAATGATCTTCCATGCTCAAAAGTCACAAAATCCTTATATAGAAAAATAGACAGATATACAGACAGGTGAATGAAAGATAGATAAAACGAGATAGATATGGATATGTAACTAGATACACAGATAGATAGATAACATAGATACATACATAGGAAGAGGAGGAGGGGAAGGAGGAAGAGGAGGATAAAAAAGAGGAAGGGCAGGAAAATCTGAAAGAAAAGAAAGATCTGGAGCAGAGATAAGAAGAGCAGAAGTAAGAGCAAGGGGAAGAGAGGAAAGTAAAAAAAAAAAACAAGAGGAGGACGACGCGGAGGAGGAGGAGGAGGAGGAAACTAATACCTGAAAGAGCAATTAAAAGAAAAGAAACGGATGGAAATAAATTTAAAAAATGCAATAAGAAACATGAAAGTAAACAAACAAAAAAACACATACATAAATAAAAGGGAAAAAGAGAGAGAGAGAGAGAGAGAGAGAGAGAGAGAGAGAGAGAGAGAGAGAGAGAGAGAGAGAGAGAGAGAGAGAGAGAGAGAGAGAGAGAGAGAGAGAGAGAGAGAGAGAGAGAGAGAGAGAGATTCAGACAGACACAGAGAGACACAGACAGACAGACATAGAGACAGTCAACCAGAGAGGGGGAGGGGAGGGGAAGGGGGGGGGGGCAATAATCTGACACGTGACTAATTTATCAAGGCTGACTGGACCACGCGGCAAGATGACCCATTAGAGGCAGACGTGACCTATTTCCTGCCCCTCCAATGTGGACCACTAAGGGGAGGAGGGACGATGGAAGGGGGAAGGGAAAAAAAAAAGGATAGGAAAGGAGAAGTAGGGGGAAGGGTGGAAAAGGGTTTGAAAAGGAGGAGAAATAGGGGAAAGAGGTATGGAAAAGGGGTAAGGGTTAGACAAATGGTTGGAAAGGACGAAAAATAGGAGGAAGGAGTAGAAAAAGTGTTGGAAAGGAGGAGAAATAAGGGGGAAAGGGTAGAAAAAAGACTGAACAAGAGAAGAAATAGGGGAAAAGGAGAGAAAAAGGGTATGGAATGAAGGGAGGTGGTACAGGGGAGAGACTAAGAGCAGGAAGGAAGAGGAGGAGGAGGAGGGAGAGACTAAGAAAAGGCAGGAAGAGGAGGAGGAGGAGGGAGAGACTAAGAGACGGCAGGAAGAGGAGGAGGAGGAGGGAGAGACTAAGAGAAGGCAGGAAGAGGAGGAGGAGGAGGGAGAGAGTGATGCAGGAAAAGAAGGAGGTTGTAAGGAGAGCAAGGGAGAGCCTATGAGGGAGAAAAGAGTAGGGAAAAGTAGGGAAAGGGAAAAATATTATGCTGGAAGGGGTGGAGTTTGCAGAGAAGGGAAGAGTAAGACAATGGAAGGATAATGGGAGATGAGGATGAGGGAGATGGTAAAGAAGATGATTTTTAAGGTGTAATGAATGAAAAGTAGCTTGTAAGAAAGGGAGAGCTGCATGTAAGGGAGGGTCAGCGTTGGATGGGTAAGATAAGGGAGGGGTTAAGGGGAGATGGTTGATGGTTAAAGAAGTGGAGTGATGGAGATGCGATTAAGGGAGGAGACAATGGGAAACAAAAGGGAGATATGAGAGGAGGATAGGAGGGCTTAGGGAGGGAGGAAAAAGGAGGAAGGGAGGTTAGGGGACGAATAAGACACAAAAACAAATAGACAAAAAAAGGGAGAGGATAGGAGAGCAAAAGGAAGGGAGGAGAAGGAAGAAGGGTGGTTAGAGGGAGGAATAAGACACACAAACAGACAAACAAACACACACACGCGCACATCAAATATCCACCACTAACCAATTCAAACAAAGACAAAAAAATAATTAATGTGAGAGAGAGAGAGAGAGAGAGAGAGAGAGAGAGATAGAGAGAGAGAGGGGGATTAGGGGGAGTAGGTCGTGTTCCTCCCCAGCAGCAGCGTCACCTACACGCCTCATAAATTCCCCAGCGACGGGTTGTGTTACGCGTTAGGAAGGTCGTGAATGATTGCACTGGGGGAGGGGGGAGGGAGGAGGTATATGGGGAGGTGCGCTCTCTCTCTCTCTCTCCACACACACACACACACACACACACACACACACACACACACACACACACACACACAAACACACATCACAAAAGAATACTTAACATCCATAACATATGTAAAAAAAAAGTCCAGAAACATTGAACGGAAAAAAAAAAAAACATCGTGACCGCAAGCCAATAGTTGCTCGCAGTTTTCCAAGGTATTTTACTTTCTTATTTTTTTTACTGACAGTCGGAATAAAAAAAAAGATAAAATGTACAGCCATCAAAGTTTGGGTGAATAAAAAATATTATTTACTCACAGATCAACACTCATCTTTACACGTAAACACACACACTCTCTCTCTCTCTCTCTCTCTCTCTCTCTCTCTCTCTCTCTCTCTCTCTCTCTCTCTCTCTCTCTTTTTCCCTTTCTTCCCTCCCGTTTCCTCTGTATTCCTCCTCCCCCTCCCTGCACCACAGAGGTGGGAGGAAAACAACAGCCTCGCACTCCTCCACAACAAAGCATTTGACTCCAAAGGAAAAAAGAAAAAGAAAAACATCACCAAAACCCGGACGTGTAGGTTAACGAAGTCTGGCTCGGGGACGGGAGGAAAAAGAAAGACGGGGAGGGAAAAAAGGAGGAATAATAGAAAGTTTCCGTTTTTTCCCTCATGCATTTCACAGGTCGCGCCCTAAAACACAAGCGAAAGGCGGAAGAGGCGGAGAAATGATAAAGGTTGCGACAATGTGTGCCGGGAAAAATGTGCTGGTGAATGATGCAAGGAATATGTTAACACGGTGTCGCGGGCCGCGCGACAGGGGCGGGGAGGCGGCCGACAAGCACGCCGCCGCGCCGCCCGGGCCAAAATATTTTATTATTTGTAGATTATGCGTGTCCGAATGTGTCCGCATGCATAGCTATGCAGGGAACAGTGTGTGCGGTTATTGCGTGCATGTTACTCCGATGGGAGCTTTTTGTGAGGGAGTGGGGCGGCACGGGCTGCGGCGGGCTGGCGGGCCGTGCACCAGCCCGCCAGCCCGGCACTCAGCCCTGAGCGGCTGTTGGCGGGGGATTTGTCGCAGTGCTTGTCGCTGTAAATCACTCTAGGGTGAAAATTTAAAACGATGTTTGTTAATTCATTACTTTGTATTTGTTAACAGCAGGTAAAACACGGTGAGTAATATTATTCCCTAACTAATGTATTAAGCCCGGCGGCGGGAGTGAGAGAGTGAGACACGACACGCATGCACAGGCGCGGCAAGACAACACACACACACACACACACACATACACACACACACACACACACACACACACACACACACACACACACACACACACGTACATTATACACGAACATAAACCCTCGCTGGGGGAGCTGAGCCCAACATCCACAAACTTGGAATATTCCGCCAACAGTATTAACACGTCTTTCCTTTCTTATAAAAGCTGCCTTCCGGATTCTGTTCTTGATATTCTGA
>NC_066516.1:15480874-15510874 GCF_024679095.1 Eriocheir sinensis
AAAAATCCATCCCCTATAGGCATCATCTTTTCACGCGTATGCCTCTCACAATACCAGCCTCCCTTTCTTCTCCCAATTCTTCTCCTTCTCCTCCTCCTCCTCCTCCTCCGCCTGTCCTCACTTCCGCCCCGCCGTGCAGAGGGCGGGGCTGCACGTGGCGGGGTGACAGTGCGTGGGGCTGGAGGCCTATGACACACACACACACACACACACACCAGAAAAAGTCTTATGGGTACTGATTTTTTTTTTCTCAGGATGTATTGAGTTCGGCTTTGGTAGGGCAAATGAATGTATTGTTAGTTTGTTTGTTTGTTTATGTGTATTTGTGTGTCATGAAGTCTGCATTGGTGTGCCTGTTTGTGCCACGAAACTAAAGAAAAATTGTCGATACTGATGAAAAAAAGCAGTGGAAGAATTTGTAACCATGAGAGGGAAAGAAATAAAGAAATAAAATGACTACGATACACTTAAACTAAAAAAATATATATAAATCCTACAATTACTTAAATACAAAATAAAAAAAATAACAATTCGGCAAAAGTGAACGAAATCAACGCGAGCAGACGACAAAAAAAAAAAAAGGAAACATTGAGCCAAACACAGACGACTCGCAGGAAAAAAAAGCTTCATTCAGCCATTGTCCTGCAGGAAATTACCGTTAGCTGAAAAAAAAGTCTAGTAATGTAATCGCCTTCAAAAAACGGATGCAAAGTAATAAAAAGACGCTTACGACACTACGAAAAACAAAGCAGGCATCATAATTTTGGTCGGGGGAGAGCTGGAATGGAAGGGGATGGGGAGGGTAGCGAGTAGAGGGAAGGGGGGGTAAGTGAGAGGGGACAAAGGGAGGGTGGTGTGGGAAAGGGGGTGACGTGAAGGGTGCAGTAAACGGATCATGCATGGAAGAGAGAAGGAATAGAGAGAAGGGACAGAGGGAAATGGGGTAGAGGGAAAGGAATAGATGGAAAGGGATGAAAGTAAAGGGGTGGAGAGCAGGGTAAGATAAATGGAAAGGGTTGAAGGTGAGGGATGCAGGGATAGGAGTGAAGGGAGAGGGGTGGAGAGAAAAACAGTAAAGGGAAAATTGTGGAAAAGTCAAATAGATGGAAAGGGGTGAAAGTAAAGGGGTGGAGTGCAGGGTAAGATAAATGGAAAGGGTTGAAGGTGAGGGATACAGGGAAGGGAGTGAAGGGAAAGGGGTGCAATGGAAAACAGAAAAGAGAAAACTATTGAGAAGGAGGTTGAGGGTAGGGATGGAGAGAAAAGGGTGAAGAGGGTTGCAAAAGGGTTGAGGGTAGGGATGGAGAGAGAAACGTGAAGAGGGAAACGGGTGCAGAGAAAAGAGTCGAGGGATGATGGTGGAGGGAGAAGGGAGTAAGATAGATGGAAAGGGATGGAGAAAAGGGGTGGAGGGAAGGGTGCGGTAAAGGGAAAGGTATGAGGGAAGAGGGCAAACTAGGGGAGGAGTGGAGAGAAAGGGGAGAGGAAAGATGGTGGGGGAGAGGGAGTAATGGAGATGAGAGGGAGGAAAGGGTGGGAGTAAGGGGGATGGGAGGGAGTGGAGGGACGGAGGGAGTAGAGGGATGGGGGTAGGGGGGGGGCACCACTCCTCCTCACCTCCATACAGTTTCGCCCACCCGCCCAAAGTAACAAAAATAACAATAAAGCAAAAATAAAACCGTAAAACCTGCGACTAAGCTTCTCTTTTCTTCAGGTAATTGAGGATGATTGCATTGGGTGGAGGCGGGGGGCAGGTGGACGGGGTGGGTGGGTGAGTGGAAGGAGGAGGGGGTGGTAAGAGTAGGGGGAGGGGGGGTCAGGATGGGACAAATGAAAGCAAAAAGAAAACGATAGTGGCTTATAATGCCGATAATAATAACATCCCGTGGACTTCGCAAGGGGGGGGGGGGGATAATGGGGATAGGGGGGCAGGCAAGTAAAGGGGGAGGGGGGGGGGCGGGGCGTTATTAGCCGTGCCAGATAACGACAATATTACCTGCGCTTTTCAGAGAGGCCTCCACTCCCGCCGCCATCAACACACTCACCTGTATTCTTTTTTTTCTCTCTCTCTCTCTCTCTCTCTCTCTCTCTCTCTCTCTCTCTCTCTCTCTCTCTCTCTCTCTCTCTCTCTCTCTCTCTTTTTAACGACGAGCGACTTTTTCGAGGCGTTTCACGAGGCCAAAAATTGTACACGTTGTCGGGAAGTGAATGTTTATGGCACGGGTCATAATAGCGCCGGGAGGGGGGGGCAGGTGTGTGTGTGTGTGTATGTGTGTGTGTGTGTGTGTGTGTGTGTGTTATTATGTGTGCTCGTGCTGAAAATGCTTCTCTCACTCTTTTAGTTTCCACCTCTCTCTCTCTCTCTCTCTCTCTCTCTCTCTCTCTCTCTCTCTCTCTCTCTCTCTCTCTCTCTCTCTCTGACATCTTCACCCTTCTTTTCCATCTCCCTCTTCTTCTTCTTCTTCTTCTTCTTCTTCTTCTTCTTCTTCTTCTTCTTCTTCTTCTTCTTCTTCTTCTTCTTCTTCTTCTTCTTCTTCCTCCTCACTTTCCTCTTTTTCCTCCTCCTCTTTCCCTTCCTGTATTTAACCTTTCTCTCTTCCTTGTTCCTGTCTCTCTTCTTCTTTCTCCTCCTTCACCTCTCTCCTTTCCAGCATTTACACTTTCTCTTGTCTTCGTTCCTGTCTTTCCCCTCCTCCTCCTCCTCCTCCTCCTCCTCCTCCTCTTCAGGGTGTGACACGGGATCTCGGCGCCGGTGACATCCACATCCCGAATAGCCGCCATTTCCCCAAACTTTCGCCGCAGTCGTTGGTATAAAAAGGAAGCGGCGGAGCACAATGGAGGGCCGGCAGCGCGAGGCCGTGTTTTAAAACTTCCGTCATCACCTCGTTTTCTGCGACGCCCCAAGAACCGCCTCCTCCTCCTCTTCCTCACGTCCTCTTGCTCCTCCTCCTCCTCCTCCTCCTCCTCCGCTCACTAGTTACCGTCTTAATTTTTATTATTTCCACGGCTTGAGGTTCAGGTGTGATCTTACTTACTGCGGGAGTTTTGGGATTCTTTCTTGCTGATTCTTTATTATCTCCTCTTGTTTCGTTTAATTCGTATCTCCCTCATTTTCTTGCTTTCTTTCTTACCGTTTTTTTTCGTCGTAAGTGCTGCTGCTCCTTTCTCTTTTCTTGCCGTCTTTGCTGAGTGCTGCCTCCCAATTCTCAGTTATAAAAGTGTATTTTTTTCATGATGTTTTTTGGGATCTCTTTAAGGAAGTAAAAGAACACTGATTATATTTTTGCTTTCCTTCTTTCCTCTTTCTCCTTCTCTTCCTCTTTCTCCTCTTCCTCTTACTTCTATTCCTCCTTTCCCTTCCGTTCAGTGTTTGATCTTATCTGAAAGTCAACCGTATGCCGAAAGAAAACCGAGAAACACTTATTGGATGGTAACAGTATATGTCTCCCGTATATCTCTCCTGGATGCCCCCTCGGTTGGAGAGCGTGTGAGGGAGGGGGGGGAGGGGGAGGAGCAGGGGTAAAAGTCCTGACATCTCTCCTCTGCACCTTCCTTCTCTCTGTAGCAGCCCCAAACACCGACCGTCAACCGTCCGTCCCCTCGCTCCCCTCGGCCCCCCAAGGCTGGCGGTAACCATAACGATTCCCGCTCATATCCGGATGAAGCAGGTTCGTATCCAAGAGTCCATTCCCCTTCCCCACAAAACCAGCACTTTGTGTCCCCTCCTCTTTCAACACCCCTCAACCCTACACATTCTTCTCCCTTTCTGTTGCTGTTGTTGTTGTTGTTGTTGTTGTTGTTGTTGTTGTAGTAGTTTTCTGTTGTTATCGTTGCCTTCTTTTGTCTTGTCTGCTATTTGTTGTTCTGTATCTTTTTATTATTTTTTTTCTATAACACGCTTGATATAAATAGCAAGCTGGTAAGTAAACAATGACTTCCTCACTCTCCTTCCTTTACTCATTAATAGAATATATCTAGGTAAAAAAAAAAAAAAAATCAGATCGACACACTCAAAGCTTCAGGGAAAAATATGAAATTTCCCTGCCACAAATGATTTCCTTTGTATATTATTTCCCCTCATCCGGTACTTCACTCCCTTCCCCCTTTTCTACTCCTCCGCCATTAACAGGAAAAAAAAAGTTTCCATCCGCCATTACCACCAACAAAGAGTGAGAAAGAGAAAGAAAAAGGGACTGACTGGCTAGATAACTGGATTGCTGGATGGCTGAATGGATATACGGGTGTCTGAATGGACTGAAGACATTCTGGCTATCTGACTGGATGGTAGGAATAATGTTTGGATAGGTGACGTAATGGCGAAAAGGCTTGCTGGCTAAATGGTTGCTTGGATGAGTGAATAGGTGAATAGATGGGTGTTTAGGTGGATGAAGTGAGTGGATGGATGGGTGAATGGCTGAATGGTGGACTATATAAATACCTGGATAGCTGTGTAACTGACTGGAAGCTGGAAGGAAGGATGAAGGGAGAGTGAGAGAAGAGAAGGGAGAGGAAAGTGAAATAAGGGATTGTAATGGTGGTGGTGGTGGTGGTTCTGGCATATAACTGGAAAGCTGGGTGACTGACTGGAAGTTATAAGGATGGATAGATGAAAGAAAAGAGAAAGAGAACAGAAGGGAGAGCAAAGATAAGCACAGGAAAGCGTAATGATGGTGGCCGTGGTGGTGGTGGTGGTGGTGGCCTTAGGGATGGAGTACGCCCCGCGGGATGTCGAACTCTGGCTCCACAAAGGGCATTTAGAGTTATTCAAGTGTAAGTAAGGCATTAATCGCCACAAGCGGTTTTTGAGGGCCCGGGGACGACTTATTATTCTTTCCGAGAGGGCGAAATCGATACCCGTTGTGCCAGCAGGAGGGAGGAAGGGAGAAGAGAGGGAGGGAGAGAGAGGGAGGAAGACAGAGAGAGAGAATTGAGAGAGAGAGAGAAAGAGGAAGGTTTTGAGAGATGAGGGATGTGGAAAGTGTGTGATGATGGAGAGAGAGAGAGAGAGAGAGAGAGAGAGAGAGAGAGAGAGAGAGAGAGAGAGAGAGAGAGAGAGAGAGAGAGAGAGAGAGAGAGAGAGAGAGAGAGAGAGAGACAGAGAGAGAGAGGAGAGAGAGAGAGAGAGAGAGAGAGAGAGAGAGAGAGAGAGAGAGAGAGAGAGAGAGAGAGAGAGAGAGAGAGAGAGAGAGAGAGAGAGAGAGAGAGAGAGAGAGAGAGAGAGAGAGAGAGAGAGAGAGTATAGGGAAAGAAGGACATAAGATTCGGATGGATGATAATTGGTGGGAAAAAGATGTGGAAAGGGAGGTGAAGGATGATGATGAGAGGAAGTAAGGATGTGTTAAAAGATGGTGTGCAGGTGGGGGGGTGGGAGGGGGAAGGCAGGGAAAAAAGTACTGCGATTAATAATTAGGTAAATAGATGCATAGTGAGGAAGGGAAAAACAGAAAAAAGAAGTCATTAATGCATAAATAAATAATGCTTACTAAGACAAACCAACATTGAAAAAGAAAAAAAAATATGAAAGATAACTGGCAAATTAATAGACGTAAACAAAAAAGAAAAAAACATTATTATACAAAGCACACAAAGAGAAAATTAGTAAAAAAAACTAACAAAAAATAACTGTCTAAACGATCCCAACTTATAAACGAAAACGTGACAGTAAACAGAATAGAAAAAATAAAAAGCACATACAATTAAACAAAAACAAAAATAACAAAATAAACCCAACTCTCATAGCGGCATTTTACCATTCCTCTCACGCATTAGAGTCACTTACCCCGAAATTTCTGAAGAGGGAGGGAGGGAGGGGAGGGGAGGGAAAGGGAGGGAGTGAGAGAAAAGAATGAAGTGGAGATAATGGGAATCGGTGTAAGAGGACAGTTCGTGAGAGAGAGAGAGAGAGAGAGAGAGAGAGAGAGAGAGAGAGAGAGAGAGTATAGAGGTCGGAGGCGCTAGAGGGGAGTGAAAGGGAGGGTAAAAGGGGCGGAGACGAGGGGAGAAGAGAGGGGAGAAGAGAGGGGATAAGGGAAAGGGAGGCCACCACTTAATTAATTAATTATCAAAACACAGCGAGTCTCACGTGCGGCGGGAGGAGGGAGGAGGGAGGGAGGGAGGTATGGAAGGGACTTAGGGATAGAGAAAGGGAGAAGGGAAGAAATGGGAAAGGGAAAGGAGGGGAAGGAGGAGTTGGGGGCAGAAAGGGAGATGGGAAATAGGAAAGAGAAATGGGAGGAAAGGATGAAGGGAGGGGTGAAGGGGGCACGAAAGGGAGAAAAGAATGGAGAGAAGATGGAAGGGAAGAAAGGACTACGGGAGTGAAGGGACTTAGGAATAAAGAAAGGGAGAAGGGAAGAGAGGAGAAAGGGGGGAAGAGGGGGAGAAAGGGAAAATGAGGGAAGAGGGAAGGGAGGGAAGGGTTTGGAGGTCCTCGATGGAAAGGACTAAGGAAGGAAGGAAGAGATAGAGGGAGACATGGAGACGTGGGGATTGAGAAGGGGAGAATATGAAAACTATGAGATTTTTTTTTTTTTGTGACAGTGGTGCCTGAAGAGAGAGAGAGAGAGAGAGAGAGAGAGAGAGAGAGAGAGAGAGAGAGAGAGAGAGAGAGAGAGAGAATAAAAGAGGACTAAACTCATTGAAGAAAAGATAAGCAAAAGCAAAAATCCAATAAAGAAAGTATAGTAGGAAGTATGTAAAGGATTATCAAAACTAAGGAAAGAAAGAAAATCGCTGCACTTCTTATATTTGTACCTTCCTATGACACTGTATTTTTCTGTATCTATTTCTCGTTCTTATAATTCTCAAAAAGGTTTTATCCTAATATTCTTACTTTCTCTATCTGTCAATCTGTCTGTCTATTTACGCATTAATCTATATAGTTTTATTTCTTCCTTAATTTTCTATATGTCATTTTAACCCCATCTTCCATACTCTTCAATGTTACTCTCTTATCTCTTTCTTTCTTCATCCGTTACTGTGATTTTTTCTCTTTCTAGCATTTCTTCCCTCTCCCCCTTTCCTCTCTACCCTCGCCATGCCCCCTTCCTTCTCTGCTCTCCCTCTCTCCCCTCCCTTTTTCCACCAGCCTCTCCTCCTCCATCTGTCTCGTCTCCTTCCTTCATCCGTTATTTTTCTTTCAAGCATTCCCTACCTCTCCCTCTTCCTCTCCGCTTTCCCTCTTTCCCCTTCCTTCTCTGCTCCCCTTTCTCCCTTCCCTCTCCCCACCAGTCTCTCCTCTTCCAACCTCCTCCATCCCTCCGTCTTTTCCTCAAACACTTAGCAATGTTTCCGTCAGGACCTTCTTTATCCAGCTTAATCAATTAGCGATCACATCCTCCTCGTGTTTATTTCCTCTCTCTGAAAAAATGCCACCCTATCTTCTTTTCTCACTTCTGCCTTCCTTGCTCCCATCTTTACCATCATTTTTTCTCCTCTTTTCACTTCTTCTTCTCCTCTTCCTCTCCTCACCTCCCAAAACCACGACTACCACCACTACAACCACTGCCATCTCCACCACTACTTCCACCACCACAACCACCACATTCTCCTCTTCCTCCACCAGCAACATCATCTCCTCCTCCTCCTCCTCCTCCTCCTGATGTTTTGTCTCACTCATAAATAATAAGGCCAGGTAGGCGTGCACAGACGTGTTCGCAACGGGACGCTTCACTTGTCTTATACAAAATACAAGTCCACGAACTCACTAAATCAATTTCCGTCTTGAGACTCAATTGATGGTATAAGACGAGGTTTTGTTTCTCGCAGCGTCGTTTCCTCTCTTGACTTAATGATTGATTTTCTAATAATACTCTAGTGAAACGTTTTACTCTTGCTTGTTGCTTGTTTTCTATTCCCAAAAATTATAATAGATTAATTGGTTTATTTTTTACTTATATAATGTCCACTACTTTACATATCCCATTTGTTTTTTGAGGGGGGAGGTATGCTATTTGTTAAGACCACGAATTTTGTCTTTATTTATTTATACATTTACGTATTTTGTTTATCTATTTATTTGGCTTATTTGGTGAAAAAAAATCTTTTGAGTAAGTATTTGATTTTGACAGTATAAACAAATTCTCTCTCTCTCTCTCTCTCTCTCTCTCTCTCTCTCTCTCTCTCTCTCTCTCTCTCTCACACACACACACACACACACACACACACACACACACACACAGGAGTCAAAGGAAGCCACACGGAGCGACAAGACTCAACACGGTGCCGCAGAAAACGACCCTGGGAAAGAACGACGACGAGGAGGAGGAGGAGAATGGGGAGGAGGAGGAGGAGGAGGAGGAGGAGAAAAGAATAAAAGCATCGACGAAAAGGAAAGAATAGAAACATCGACTGGGAGGAAAAATAAAAGGAGGACGAGGAAGAGGAGGAGGAGGAAAGCGGTGCGGTATACAAATAGTAGGAAGAGAAGGAGGAGAAGGAGGAGGAGGAGGAGGAGGAGGCAAAGAGGCAAGAGAGAGTGAGAGGAGAGGGTTAGTTGAACGGAGGGAGGCGAAGGGGAGAGGATGGGAGAGGCAGGAGGAGTAGGATGGGAGGGAGGGAGGGACAGCTATTGGAGGAGGAGGACGAAGAGGAGGAGGAGGCGGAGGAGGAGGAGGGGCAAGAACGAGGAGAAAAACAAAGCAGGCCATTTGAGGCACGCGTTCACATCCCCGAGACAAACACTCGCCGCGGCCTCGTCCTCGTCTCTTCAAAATACTCGAGAACCATTTTCCCAGCGAGATGAATGGCTGCCCGACACACTAGGATCTAATATGCTAATGTCCCCCATTTAATTAATTGATGAGCAGACATTGAGCTTAAGTGGCATTTTGAGCTCTTTGCGTTGGCCCACAATGCGAAATCGATGCCTGTTAAGAGAGCGCGCAGCAACCCAAGAGGAGGAGGAAGAGGAGTGGGGAAGGTCTAAGAGGAGGAGGAGGAGGAGGAAGGGGCGTAAGAGGTAAGGCACAGGGAAGGAGGGGCGGAAGGGTGTGTTGTTCGTTTAGGTATTCGTGGATGTTCTTTATCGTCGACAGTAAGGCCAAGACGCCCCCTCGACGACACGGGAAAAACGTCCAACGACAGAAATTAGACGACGAGCCCAACACGGAGGACTTAGGGAATGCCGAGAGGAACCGTGGAGGAGGAGGAGGAAGGGAAGAAAGTGGAGAGAGAAGAAGCAAAAGATAAACAAAAAATGGAAAAGAAGAGAAGGGAAGTGAAAGAGAAGGGGAGAGAAAAAAGAAGGTGGAGGAGGTTATGATAAGGGAAATACTAAGGATGTTGCATAAAAGGCCTACTGGGATATGACGAAGAGGCGGAAGAAGAGAGGGAGGTAGTGGTGGTGAGAGTGGTGATGTAAGTGGAGTAGTGTTAGAGGTGGTGGCAGTGTTTGTCATGGAGTATTGGCGTATTGGCAGTGGTGGTGGTAATGGTGGTGGTTGTGGTGAGTGGTGGGGTAGTGGTAGCAGTTGTGATAGTGGTTGTCGTGGAGTATTGACAGTGGTATAGTAGTACTGGTGGTGTAGTGGCGGTGCAGGTGTAGTGGTAGTGGTGGTGGTGGTGATGCCAGTGGTGATGCAGGTGGAGTAATGGTAATGGCAGTAACAGTGGCTGTTGTGGAGTATTGGAAGTGGTGGAGTAGTGGTAATGGTGGATGCTGTGGTGGTGGAAATGGAGTATAGTTATGTAGTGATGTGGTGGAGTAGTGGTGTGGTGGCGGTAGTGGTGGTGACAGTGGCGGTGCAGGTGGAGTACGCACAGGTAAACAGATACAAGGCGCGGCTCACCACAGACAGCGATACAGCCTGACGCACCGACACACCACGGGAGTCACCTTGCCCGCACACCTGTCCATCGGCCTGCTGCTCCTCCCCCTCCCACCTGTGCCCCACATGCCTGCCTGCTTATCGCCCCCCTCCCATTCGCTCCCCCTACACCTGCCTGCAAACTGACCCCTCCCATCCGTACTAAGGTAAGATGAGGTCTCGTAAAATAAGGTACAGTAAGATAATATATATATATAAATATATATATATATATATATATATATATATATATATATATATATATATATATATATATATATATGAAGAAGAAAAAAAAAAGCTTAGAGCATAGTCAAAAGGAAGAGGGTAAGGTAAGATAAGGTGAAGCTGGGTACATACGCCATAGCTGCGCGTGGCGGCGGTGCTCATCTCCGTTATACTGGCCCTTTGAGCCTGTGGTGGGAGAGAGCCCATTAAACTGACACCGAGCCAATGAAACATCCGGGTCACCACAGTTCACCTTCCCAGGTTTCCCCAGGAAGCTATTTATCGACCATCTCGAAATTAGGATGAACAGCTGCGTGGGCTGTACGCCGACTGACAAGGATGTGATTCGAACCCAGGCCCGCAGATTCGTAGTTATGGACGCTAACCACTGCAACGCAGAGGCAACAGGAGAGGCAACAGCAAAGGTACCGTAAAGAGGGTACGATAAGATAAAGAGATATGAGAAGAAAAGAAAAATCATGGTAAATGAGTCAAACGGAGGAGAATAGAAATGGTGGAGAGAAGGGAGAGAAGGGAGGAGGGGTGCGTTTAACAAAGGCTATTAATATGGACGCGTGGGGCTCCCTGTTAATTGCGGCAACACCAAAAAGCGTTTGAGGACCACGAAAGAAGAATGCAGATGAGACGCTGTTATTAAGCCCACGCCTCCGCTGCTGAGGGTGCCGCCGCCGCCTCCACCGCTATCCACCGCTTCTCTCTCCTCTCTACTGAAGCACCAACAGCAGCAACAGCAATAGCGACAGCAGTAAAAGGAGGGGCAGCAGTAGTGGTGGTGGTGATGGTGGTAGTGGTGGTGTTGAAGGTGGAGGAGGTGAAGGGGCATGACTATAAAGGAAAATGTAAACGTGAGGGGTGGCTTAGGCAAAACTCAGGCGGATGGCGAAAGAGGGCGATGAGGAACTGAACTTAATCTGATACTTTACTGCCTATTCCTTTTGTTGTCTATACCTTATCGAACCTATTCTTATTTTTATTTCATTTATTTGTTTATTTGTACTTTATTGTTTGTTTAGTCTATCGATTTATGTTTATCTGTCTGTATGTGTGTATGTATGTATGTATGTATGTATGTATGTATATATGTATCTCTCTCTCTCTCTCTCTCTCTCTCTCTCTCAGGTACGATAATTAGAGGCTGGGGGAAGACACTCGCCTCGTGACGTCTGGTTCGCCATTCCGCGCGACGCCTCTCTTGCACTTTTTGTTTGTTTGTTTGTCTTTGTCCGGGTGTCAGATTTTTGTCCACTGTAACCTTGCCTTTGTGCGCTTAAGTTTTTTTTTTTTGTGTGTGTGTGTGTGTGTGCAGGTTGCCTATTTTTCTTCTTACGAGGGGAATAATTTACTTTTTTATTTTATTTCAGTTCATATATTTGTCACTTTTCTTTGTCTTGGAGTAGAAAAATATCACTGTTTCACACCAGACGATTCTTTTTTTTTTTTATTCTGATTTTTCTCATAATTGATTTTTCGATTATTTTTTTCAGTTTAAATACAGAAAGAATATATTCGTGTTGTATATTATTTGCAACATTTTTTTCAAAACTTAGTTGTTTCTTGGCATGGACACGCTATAAAAGGCCAATCTATCTACATTTCTTTGTAAGGGCATCTTAAAACTTTACTTATTCTTAGTTCAAAGGGCAAGAAAAAAAATTCAATATACGTTCATTGGTTGACTTTGAAGTCGAGGAAAAAAAAAAAAAAAACAGATTGGATCATATGGCCACTATCAAATGTTGGATTGCTTTTTTGTTCTCACGTGATTACAGCGCTGGTGATGGTGGTGGTGATGGTGGTGGTGATGGGGGTGGTGATGGTGGTGGTGATGGTGGTGGTGATGGTGGTGGTGATGGTGGTGGTGATGGGGGTGGTGATGGTGGTGGTGATGGGGGTGGTGATGGTGGTGGTGATGGTGGTGGTGATGGGGGTGGTGATGGGGGTGGTGATGGGGGTGGTGATGGTGGTGGTGATGGGGGTGGTGATGGGGGTGGTGATGGGGGTGGTGGTGATGGGGGTGGTGATGGGGGTGGTGATGGGGGTGGTGATGGGGGTGGTGGTGATGGGGGTATGATGGTTTGCGTGTCAGTGTGTCTTGTCTGTTTACTGTGCATCGGAGGGGCAGTCCTGGAATCAATGTCACCCTTTTTTATATACAGGAGGAGGTGCAGCGGCTGTTATGACTCACGTTGACCGCCATCACCATCACCACCATCACCACCACCACCCTCAGTGTAACTTTCATTTCCATCACCATCATTATAAACTTACCGCCCTCACCTTCACACTACCATCACCTTAGTAAGTGTCATCCCCATCACCTTACAACCATTACCATTATTACATCATCACCATCACCTGTCACTTCCCATCATCACCACCACCAACCCCTTCACCACCCCTTCAACACAACCAGTCCATCTTCACCACCATGAACTCATAACTCTAGCAACCAACCACCACCACCAGTACTACCACCATCACCATCTCACTCTCTCCCCCTTCCCCCCATCACCATATGACCTCTCTCTTCCCTCCCTTCAAAACACAACCATCATCACCAACACCACCATCACACTACCATTACTCCTCCCCCGTCTTGCCCTTCCGTCTTACACCCTCACCCCCTCCTCCTCCATCCACACCATCAACCCTTCCGCCACCACCACCGCCACCACCACCACCACCACCAGACGCTCGGTAACACAAAATTATAGGATGCTCTTGACTCACATCTGGCGGCAAACATCACACCTCGCCTCCTTTGGTCTCCTCCGCCAGGCACAGGAATATATCTTGGCCTCTCACCTGAGTCGTCCAGGTAACCCAGGGGAGGCGCAGGAGACAGGTGAATACGATGGGTTAAGGTAAGGTAAGGGTAAGGGTTAAGGCTCCTATCTCAATAATTCCTTTACTCATTCATTCATTTTCATTTCTTCATATCCCCATTCTTTGTCCTTTCTACGTGGTAAGTATGAATTTAAAGTCACGTTCGGATGCCATTCAATCGTGTAATCTTTTAGTTTGATCCTATTTTTTTGGTCTTCCATCTCTTCCTCATCATTCCAATCCTATACCCCGAGTAGCAAGAAGAGGGAAGAAAAAGATACCAACCAACATTTGCCTGCATCGTATCTTCGTGTCATATCTAAGTTTTCACCATATAATACGAAAATTAAACAAAAAATAATATACACACAACTTTCTCACCCCCTCATCCACACTCCAGCAAACAAAGACACACTCTAGAACTGCAGATCATGTTAGGTTAGGTTAAGATGTATACCCTTACGTTTTCGTTATATCACAATGCCATAAGATTACGTTGACATCACTTCTATTCCCCTTCATCACCCATCTCTTCCTGTCCCTTCCTTCCCACACCTATACCAACCAGCTAACATTACATTACTATATTTACCTTACGTCAGGTCATTTTACTTTGACATTCCACTGACATCACCTCTGTCCCCCGTCATCTCCCATACCTTCCTGACCCTTCGTTCCCACACCCCTGCCACCCCGCCAACATTCCCTCGGCGCCCCAGTGGTCTGCGTCGGAGGGTGAGAGGCGTCGAGGCTCCAGATGCTGTGGTTAGGTCGTCACGGGCTTCGCTGTGACCTTGTGGCGGAGGGGCAGTGTTAGGGCGGACCTCGGATATGAAAGGGGTGTATTAAGGGGCTGCGTAGGGGAGGGACTGTGTGGGATGGCAGGTCTGCTACTGAGAGAGGCTGAGGGAAGGAGAGCTTTGGGAGGGATGTGGAACTGTCAGGGAGAGATGTGAGATAGGGATCGAGGGAGAGAGGTTGAGGGAGAGGAGTTGAGTGAGGAAGAGGGAGGGGATGTGAGGCTGTAAGGCGGAGTGGGACTGTATAAAGGATGGGGCATGTGAGGGAGGGGGAGAAGAAGCAAGGAAGGAGCTGTTAGAGGTATTGTAAGAGAGACTTGGATATGTGAAGATCTATTTATACGGCTGAGAGAGATAAAAATGTGTGTGTGTGTGTGTGTGTGTGTGTGTGTGTGTGTGTGTGTGTGTGTGTGTGTTTACGGGGCTGCGGGGGTTAGGTATGCTGTGGTCTGTGTCTGAGGAGCTGTTCTGAGACGCTGCTAGCTGTGAGCGGCCCGAGGATGGCGGGTGACGGGCCCATCCGCCCACCTGTGGCTGAAACACAACCTGTAATTAAGATGACTGGGGCGGGCGTGACTCCAGGTGTGGGAATCACCTGCGCGGCGGCCTGTCTGTCTGTCGGCCTGTCTGTTATGGGCCACTTCCTGGAGGCAGAGGTTAAGACAAAAGTCCCTCGCTTTCTTTGTGTCGTGGAAAAAAAAGAAAGGCGTGACAAATGAGCCAAGACAAAGGCGCCGGTATGGGTTTAGAGTTCAACCTCAACTTTTACACGAATATTAGATCGATAAATCTGTCACATTCTTATTAATAATTTAATATTTGCATTTTGTTTAATTATCATTGAAAAATTAAATTCTCTGAACATTTTTAACCAACTAAAAAGATAATTACAAGGTGACGACTGAGATAAATGATTTCATAGTCGAGTGTAAAAGATTTTGTCTCATATACCGAATAAGAAAGGCATTTGCGTATTACTTCTTAACACTTACTGGCAAAAATAACGGCTCTCTTTCTTTTGATAAAAAAATCGCGCATATGTATCTCAGAACAATGATGTGCGGTATACTGAAGCTAAACAGCGCAAAGGTAACTTGAAAAAAGGGTACGAAAAAATGGGATGCATGCTTGGGGGGGTTGGGGGGACTGAAGAGGTGCTAAGAGGCCCTTCAGAGCGGTGTGAAGGGGCAGATTGTGGTACAGAGGGGCGCCGAGAGGGGTGTGAAGGGGTTATGGCTGAGTAATGAGGAGCTAAGAGGTAGAGGATTGAACAGGTGATAAGATTAATAAAATATTCTAGGCGCTGGAACCCTTCTTACGGAACACCACGGGGAGAGGGGGGGCGGGTGCAGGTGAAGGGGTGTGACGGGACTAACTGATAGGAAGCATGGGTGTAATGGGTGATTAGGTTTTATGATGGACAATGGGAGAAAGGGAAGATCAGTTAAGTTGGAGAAGTAACTAGATAACTTTTGCAACGGATTTCTGTGGTTCCCCTTTTATTATGCTAAGGACAACTTCCCAAACTAGGTACGAGATAGAGAGCGAGAACATTCAGACGTCCAGATACAACAACAACCGCTTCCAACTCCACCTCTGCGTCGCCGCCTCGACTCGTGGCTGGCATCTCATCACCCACGACAGCGCATCGTCAACACCCGCAGCAGGGCAGTCGGGCGTGTCGATGAACGGAGCACTTTCCTTTCGTTTACATTTCTTCAGGTATATTTGGAAGGAGCTCCCAAAAGACCACGATTACCTCGGCTGCCCCGCCATCATGTGCCTTGTCGTGCTCGTGAAGGGGACAAGCGGCGAGCCTTCGGTCAAGCGGGGAAAGGAATGAAGACGAGAGATAACACGCTTTATCGCCTGAAATATGGCGGTAAATGTCAATAATAAGGCGGAGTGTTACACGGCGGGACCCTCCTGCCCGTTTTCTTCGACACACTCCGCGTTTTCTTCGACACACACCCCGCCTGTGTTTACGTGTCCCCCGCGCTGACCGCCCAACCGCAAGAGGGCGCCGTGGCCTCGACACGGAATCAATAGTACGAAATTGGCACTCGTCGGCTTGTGCGGTGATAAATCTGCCGCGCTGAGGTCTGTTCCTGGGCTATTTCCTGATTGGGTAATAATGCTGGTGTTTCTGCGGCCGCCACCACCACCATCCCCCCCACCACACCACCACCAACACCACCAACACAACCCCCTTCCCTACTCACACCTACCACCACCACCACCACCACCTGTATAAGAGCATGAGGTAAAGAGGAGAATGGGGAAGAGGAGAAACAGAAGGTAGGATAAAAAGTGTGTGTAGAAGGGGTGTAGAAAACGGTAAAGGGGAGGGAAAATAATCACCATAACCACCACCACTACAACCACCACTACCACCACTACCACTACTACCATCACCACCACCACCACTACTACCATCACCACCACCACCACTACTACCATCACCACCACCACCACACAGACTTGATGGGAGTAGAGGAGACATAGTACTGTTTTGGCTGTGATTCCGGTGGTGATGGTTACGAATGATGGTTGCGGTGTTGCTGGGGATAGTGGTGATGATTGTGATGATGCCCATTCTCCCCACTAACACCTCTCCTTCTCCCTCACACAGCTGCTTCCTTTCCTTCCTCTCTCTCCTTCTTCTGGTGTTGGTGGTGTCAATGGTGGTACTGGTATTAGAGGCGCTGGTGGTGGTGATGGTGGTGGTGATGACGGTAATTCCCCCTAACACCCCACCTCCTCCCCTTATGTCCTTCCTCTCCCTTTCTTCTCCGTCTGGTGTTGGTGATGTTAATGATGATGGTGGTGATGATCGTGGTGATGACGGCGATTTCCTCCAGTACCACCCACGCTGATACCCTCCCTTCACCCTTCCTTCCTTCCTTCTCAATCACCCTCTTCACACACAGACACAGAGAGAAGGAAGATAAATAAATACAAAAACCCTCCAATAAGAACGAGTGATGGAAGCGCCGCCGCCAATTTTCGCTTTTTCTCCGGTGGTCTGCGATGCCGCGGTGAGATTAACGAGAGGCTGATTATTTTCACCGGGGTGAGGCGGGGCGCGGCGAGGCAGGATGTTTGATTTGGAGTAATGCATTAAGTTTATGAATTATCCCCACGTGAGGTGTGATTAAGGTGTGACCAGGTGCACCAGCCGCCTCTCCCTCCCTCTCCTTCCCTCCTTACCTCCTGCCCTTCCTTCCTTCCTTCCTTCCTTCGTCGCGAGAGCCAGACACACCCTCCTCCTCCCTTCGAGCATTTTCCTCCTTCTATCTTCTACTTCCTTCCGTCCAACCTACAGACTTCCTTCTCCTAATCCTTCTTCCTTCCCCATGCTTCAAACTTTCATACTTCCGTTTACTAATGCCCCCTATAGTCCTTCTTCCTCCTCCCCTTTCTCTTCTCTCTATCAGCCCTCTTTCTTTCCTTCATCTTTCTACCCCATAGCCTTCCTGCAATGTTCTTACCTTTTCCAACTCCCTTTTCTTCTCCTTCAAATATTTCTTCCAACACTTCCTTCAGATAACCTACTCTTTCTTCTACCTTACCTTTCAATGCGCTCCCCCCACCGCCCCTTAGTTCTGCCTTCCTATGTTTTTTTCTGTTTCTTTCTACTACTCTTCTGCTCCTTCTATTCTCCCTTCTGCCTCTCCTCCTCCTCACGCTCCGCCATCACCAGCACCTCAACGCGGCGCCGCCCACCGACAAAACATCACAAACAGACTCGTCGTTGCGTCAGCCCACCAATGGCAGCCGTTCGCGTGCCCGTACGTCACTCAGTAAGTCAGTCAGTCAGCGTTTCGGAGTTCCGGGAAGCCGAAGTCGTTCAAATTGCATCATTATCACCTAAAGTTATCTTGGAGGGAGAATTATTGCACCACCTGCCACACCTGGACTCAGCTGGACTCACGAATGCCAGGATGTAATTATCATTTTCGTCACCTGCGTCTCTCTCTCTCTCTCTCTCTCTCTCTCTCTCTCTCTCTCTCTCTCTCTGTCTGTCTGTCTCTGTCTGTCTGTCTGTCTGTCTGTCTGTCTGTCTGTCTGTCTCTCTCTCTCTCTCTCTCTCTCTCTCTCTCTCTCTCTCTCTCTCTCTCTCTCTCTCTCTCTCTCTCTCTCTCTCTCTCTCTCTCTCTCTCTCTCTCTCTCTCTCTCTCTCTCTCCCATTCTTTCGGTTTGGCTTAAGGTGCCGAAGGTATAAGGAAGATGGGGAATAGACGAAAATGGTGAGAAGAAATAATCGATGAGGATGTGACAAAGGTTCAGCAGAGACAGGGAGGGAGGGACGTGGATTTGATGGGAAAGAAAGAAGGAGATTAAACAGAAAGGAATGATGAGGGGAGAAGAGACGTATGGACCTAAAGAAGTGCAGACTGATCAGTGAGGAAGATGCCAAAAACCTAAAACAAAATCTACGTAAAAATATAAAAAAAAAAAGTAATAGACGATGAGGAAGAGTTTTGAAGTTGTTAAGACCGCTTTTTCCTTTATTATTCTTTTGCAAGCTGTCGAGAAAAAAAGAAGTAAACATGAGTAAATGTTTTTTTTTTGTATTTTTCTTCTTTTCAACATCATTTTATTTGTTAACGTATGCATTTTTGAGGAGCTTAAGAGGAGAAGGTACACGATAAGGAGGGATAACAGATGACAGAAGATGGAAGGTGAGTAAAAATAGGATGGAGTCGACAAAAGCGAATCAAAGAAGAAGGGAGGAGAAGAAGAAAGAAGAAGAGGAGAAGGAGGAGATAGATGAGGAATAAGAGGGGAGGATCCTATACAGACTACCAGACAAAGAGGTGAAAAAAAAATATGGAGGGAGAGGATTGACAAAAGCGAAGAAAGGAATAAATGATGATGATGAGGAGGAGGAGAAGGAGAAAGGCGAAGAATGAACAAGTTAAGGTCACGCACTCACACCCTGTTATTAAATGCTCTTATTTCCAAACAGTGAGAAATAATCATGAACTTCTTATATTATTCTTTTTTCGTCCTCTTTTGTAAGGACTCGATGAATTATGTGTCGGTTATGTGCGACGATTTTCTTCTGTTGACTCCTCCCTCAATCTCTCCCTTCCTCACTACTTCCTCCACCCATTCTTCCTTCTTACTCACCTGCCCATCTCCTTTTCCCCGCCCATTTTCTTCCTCTCCTCCCCAATGCCACGCCCACCACACACACATCCCCCCCTTACACACATCGTTGCACACTTCCCCAAGCCCCTTCTTCACCTCCGTCACGCACCTTTCTCCTCCTCCTTCACACCTCTGCGCCGCTCTCTGATCACTCAAAACCAGAGTGGTAAGAAGTGGCGGTAGTGATGATGATGACGATGATGATTATAAAAAAGACAACAGAAATCTAAAAGTAAGACAATCAAACACAGATAATTATCATGGAACAAGTATGTACTCGTAAAATATGGAAACTAAATAGCATTTCGAAACGTTCTGTATATAATATTACATAAAAACTTGTAGAAATCTGAGAAGTAATCGGCCTTGTATGAGTTGCGCTTGACAATTAAAACCATTTGAAACAGAGAAAGAGAAAAATGCGAAGTATTTTCATGGACAGAAACGAGACTACCTTTTATATAAGAAATCATTTGACAGATTCCAGAAAACAATGCAAACAACTGACTTTCCTCTTATTTTTCGGAAAGAATATAATTATCAAACCACAACAGTCACCACACAATGAATACACACACACACAAAAAACGATAGACTCAGCCACGTAAGAAACAATAAGGCAGCAGGTAATCCGAAACCTTCATTAATCACAGCTTCAGGTAGAGGTGTGGCTCAAACAACGGGAGCCAGAGCCACTAAACTTCTCCCTCCACCCTCCTTCCCCTCTTCCTCTTTTCCTCCTCTCATATTCCACTTAATCCTCCTTTTCTTTTGCTTGTTCTTGGTGTTGTTATTCTTTTTCCTTCTCCTCCTCCTGTTTATCTTCCTTTCCTCTTTATCTCCTCCTCCTTCTCCTTTTCCTCTTTCTCCTTCTCCTCCTCTTTCTCCTTGGTGTATAATGCGGTGAGGAGCAGGAGGAGGGAGGACAGAAGAGAGGTGAGGACAGCCAGGGTCACTGAGGCTACCTGGGACACTGGACACCTGGCCCTGGTCACCTGTCTAAAGTAACCTGACGCAATCTACTCTTAATTGGTGTGGTCTTACTGCCTTTCTTCTTTCCGGACTCTACATCCTTCCCCAACTCCCCCCCCCCCCCCCCCGTACTCCTCCCCTTTCCCCCTCCCTTCTCCCTTACCCCTTCCCTTCCCTATCCCATTCCTAACTTTCCTTAGCCTTCTCAGCAAACAGACAGACAGATACAAAGGGACAGAGAGACAGTTAAGCAGATATACAGAGAGAAACAGGCACATAAGACAGACACTTCGTCACCAGAAAATGACCTCTCTTTTGGCCACTCTTTACATTTATCTTTTTAGGAGCAGCGATTAGCGGGCTTGTTTTCTTCACTTTTTGTTGTTGTTGTTGCCCTTATGCTGCTTCCTTTCTGTAAATAAAAAAAAAGACAGACAGACAGAAGTAGGCAGGATTATAGAGAAAGAAACAGAAACACACAGATGCAAAGATCCGTAGAGAAGGACAAACACAAACACACACACACACACACACACACACACACACACACACACACACACACAGACCTACCACACCTCACACCAGCCATCCCCAGAGTCACACCCTCTCCCCCTCCCCTCCCCCAACACGCCCATCACCACAACATCCCCCCCCCCACCCCCCACAACACCGCCGCTGCTACTGTTCTACTCTAATCGAGGGAAGAACAACGCACATAAATCCTGGCGCTGTGATTTATGTGGGTCAGGTATATAATAATGTCCCCGGTTCGACAACGGTGTGTGCATCCCCACCACCACCACCACCACCCCCACCACCACCTCCACCACCACCGCTACCCCCACCACCACCACGCTCCAGGGGAAGAGAACGGAAAATTACTTCTTTCCATTCGATAGCATGTGTGTGTTTGTGTATGTGTGTGTGTGTGTGTGTGTGTGTGTGTGTGTGTGTGTGTGTGTATGTCAAATTTGTTGTCTCACCTACGTAAGTGTGTGAAAAATTATCCTTATTTGTCTTTTTTTTTTAACAACTGAGTATATTTCATGACCCCCCAAAAAAGTAAACATATTTCCCATAGCATTTCGTCGCAGTGTTCAGTATTTCCTGCCTCTCGTCACGCACCTAATTCTCATTCACATTAGTCGCTTAAAATATAACTCGATTGACAGAGCAGTAAAAGGACATGTTTGGTGCCCGACTATCTCACTTCCGTAACAAGCTTTTCTTCCTGATACACGCATCGATTGGAGACAGGAAGAAGACCCATTTGTTGCCTGATTCACTGCCACATCACGTCCCGGTAAATCTCGCGTCTCTATATTTAGATCTCATTTCCGTATTAGGGCAAGCTTCCCCATCCTTCTGGACCGCTGTTAGATGAAAGAAATACACACACACACACACACACACACACACACACACACACACACACACACACACACACACACACACACACACACACGATCTCACTTTTCTGTCTTTTTTCGTCTTCTCTACGCTTTCTTATTGTTTTCTTTTTTTCTCTTTTCTTATTGTTTTTTTTTTCTCTCTCTCTCTCTCTCTCTCTCTCTCTCTCTCTCTCTCTCTCTCTCTCTCTCTCTCTCTCTCTCTCTCTCTCTCTCTTAACCCTCAGCCAGGGCAGGACGTGACTCACCTGTCTCAAAGAATCAACGCGGGCTGTCCAGGTGACATCCCGTCTTCACGGCTTGAAAAGGAAGTACCGACCGATCGCTTTCTTATTATTTCCACTTCCACAAGAACAAGACAAAAACTAATAGCTCCGTCCCTTTTCTATATGAAAGGAAGTTGGGTTGATCGTACGCTATTTCCATTTTCAAGTAAAACAAGGCAAAGGTTAATAACTTTGTACAATCCTATATGAGGGAAAGTAAGAAACTGATCAAACTAAGTACAAAGAAGGCGAGGATGTAAAGGTTGTCACTGAGAAACATAGAACATTTCCTATACAGGATACGCTGTCGACATAATATTAAAATATGAAGTATTATACCGAGTTTCGTGAGAGAAAATGTTCGAGACTAACCTGATCAAACACTTCATGACAAGACCAGACTAACACGCCAAGCCAGGAAGAGGATTACACGCAGTTTATCACTGGAAGCAGAGCAGGAAAAGTTTATTACTTCATGACGGCAAGAGAGGTTCAGACAGACAAGATGAGACGCTTCAATACATTACCAGAGTTGAGTACGCATAAAAAAATGTTAGTGAAAAATAATGCACACTACAACAACAAGGGTTAATCGTTTTTACAGTTAAGAAAGCTAAAGGGCAAATAATAAAAAAAGACCGCTGGCAGATAAACCTCATTTTTCTCCTTTACTTCGTGCCCTTCGAGTCAGGGGTTGACGCTTATATGTGTAGCTTGAGGTTTAAAACTAAATGCCATTCTTAACGTCACGCAGAGGTTCTGGGACTCGAACCGCTTTCCCTGTGTGCACCACTTCGAAGGTTTGTCCACCACATTCACGCTACTCATACAGGTAAATTTGTGAAGGCGATTTCTTTCTCTCTCTCTCTCTCTCTCTCTCTCTCTCTCTCTCTCTCTCTCTCTCTCTCTCTCTCTCTCTCTCTCTCTCTCTCTCTCTCTCTCTCTCTCTCTCCACACTTCTTTCTTTTCCTCGCATACCTCCATTCCTCATCAGCCTCCAACCCCGCTATCACAAGTCCCTAGCGATATAGCGTTAGTAGAGTCGCATCTGCCTTCCACCGGCCTGACGCTGCCCAGACCCAATCATCACTGAATTGTGTCGACCACGAGACGGCCGACTCACCCACCGACAGCCAACAGGCCCACAGATAGCCACAAACCCACGGACAGCCAACAAACCCATGGACAGGTGACAGACCCATTGACACCCGACAGACAGCCCAATCCTACTCTTGTTGCTGCCACTCACATCAAAAGTCGAACAAGAACGGCTAAATAACGTCCCTTTTTTTCACTTTCTCACACTGCACATCCACTTTGTTTTTCTATAAGTGGCGGGATAACTTTCATGTCCTCCCTCACTCCTTTTTTTTATCGTTTACCCAAGAGACAAACTATTATTAAGAAAACGTTTGAAGGTGTTGATGCAATGATTTACCACCTGAATTTGTTTTTATTAGCATTCTCTTTAGTTCTGGAAGCTCGTATTTCATAAGCGATGTTGTTCTCAGGTATCCCTTAATTGATGAGATGGTGAATGGATGTGATTTAGACCAAAGCCAAATATATCCACTGTAACTTTTATTTTATTTTTCTAGAGGAGAAATAAATAAATGAAAATAAATACACAAACTAATACCTTTCACTTTCACCACCTTTCACAACCTTGCAACTCACCTTTCTCTTAAAATATCCCTCACTTAGCGGTCTTTTTTTGCTTTTATTTAGTTTTGCCCTTGAGCTGCTTCCTTTGCTGTAAAAAAAATTCCCTTCACTTAAACAGTATCTTGAGGCTCACCAAACACTACCAACACATCACGACGGAACCACCCCCTCTCCCCCCACACCCCCAAGATCACAGCTTTTCCTTCCTCCCCTTGACGCCCCGCCCCTCGCTGCCTCACGCTGCTCAGATCAAAACAGATTCCGGCGTTTTACAGAATAAACCGAGAAGCATGAGGACACGGAACCTGCCTCCACGCGGGGCTGAGTGTTTCCCGGCGGCAGGGAGAGGGGTGGGGTGGGGGGGGAGGCAGGGTGTTGGCTCCCACGGGATGCTGAGTGGTGGTTTCATCTCTCTCTCTCTCTCTCTCTCTCTCTCTCTCTCTCTCTCTCTCTCTCTCTCTCTCTCTCTCTCTCTCTCTCTCTCTCTCTCTCTCTCTCTCTCTCTCTCTCTCTCTCTCTCTCTCTCTCTCTCTCTCTCTCTCTCTCTCTCTTTTTATAATTTATTTGCGATATAATTATGAGAACAGGATAAAGGCGTTATATGCGTGTGACATTTCCGTGAGTATGTGGATTCAGGTGTGTGTGTGTGTGTGTGTGTGTGTGTGTGTGTGTGTGTGTGTGTGTGTGTGTTTCAATGGACCAATGTAACTTTCCCTACACACACACACACACACACACACAGCCTTGTTCCAGATAGGGCTCCAGCGCGCCCTTACAAGAGGTTTATGGGCCGTGAAAAACTTGCCTTCCTCCTTCATTTGTAATGGAAAGTGGGGGAAAAAATCAGATCGGCGCGAGGCTACCGGGTCGGGGCGGCGCGCAGCGAGACAAGGTGTTGAAGGCAAATTTGCATACTCAAAGGAGAATATGGCCTTTGTGTTCCTTAATATTCTCGTCGGCCGCGCGTCGGGACTCGCTCAATGGCAGGTCGAACCTACCTCCCTACTTTTCTTCCTTCATTCTTTCTTTCTTTACTTGCCTTCCTACCTTATGTTTGCCTTTCCGTGTGTTTCTTCACTTGCAAGCCGAACCTACCTCCCTACTTTTCTTCCTTCATTCTTTCTTTCTTTACTTGCCTTCCTACCTTATGTTTACCTTTCCGTGTGTGTTTCTTCACTCGCAAGTCCAACCTATCTTTCTACTTTTCTTCATTCTTTCTTTCTTCATTTGGCTTCCTCTCTTCTATTTAACTTTCTTCCTTCACTTGCCTTCCTTCCTTTTATTAACTTTTTGGTGTGTGTGTCTTCCCTTGCAAGTCGAATCTACCTTTCTACCTACCTTCTTTCTGTCTTCACTTGCCTTCCTTCCTTCTATTAACTTTTTGGTGTGTGCTTCTTCCCTTGCAAGTCGAATCTACCTTTCTACCTTTCTTCCTTTTTTCTTCACTTGCCTCCCTCCTTTCCTTCCTTCTACTTACTCCCTGGTGTGTGCTTCTTCCCTTACACCCTCCCAAAACATTTCCCCCTGACCCTACTTCTCACTTTCACCACCCACAACCTTGCGCCTCTCCTTTTACTTACATCTCCCCTCACGTCCCCAACAACACAGCTCTTTATCTCCTCCCCTTCCTTACCCCACCACTCACCTTCCCAAAGTTTACACTGTACCGCAGCTTCCCCATCCTTGCAACTCCCCTCACCTTCCCCCAAACTTAACCATGCCTTCCCCTTCCCCTAACAACCCATTCATTCCCCCACCCTACTTAACAAGACACCCCTAATTCCCAAAACATCCCCACCTCGTGTCAGTAACCAACCCATACAACGCAACATTTCGCAATCATCGGAGGTAACATGACGGTAAAGCAACACTGCAACACTCACGCCCCCCCCCCCCACCCCCACCCCTTCCCAACACTTATACACACACAAACGCACACTGACACTTCTTTGCCGTACATAAAGAAGAAAAGAGCATACTATCCGCCTCAGCCACCACCACACCATTTACTATTACGAATTATCTTTTCTCCTTTTCCTTCTTTCTATCCATGCTTCAGGTGTGCTCCCTAAAGCCTAATTAAGTCCACAGGTAAGATCGGTCCCGTACGCTAATTCCCACGTTGTCTCGCCGCGCCGCTTCGTCTCCCAGGCCTGTTTATGCGCCATGCTCTGAGATTTCACTCCGCGGCGCCCCCAGGTGTCGCGGCGCTAAGGAAATACTGCCATCCCTCAACATATGCCCACAGACACGCCCTAATAATCACCTCCGTAATGCCCGTCCACCCTCCTCCTCCTCCCCCCTCACTACCACAAACACCGCCATCATCATCACCACCACCACCAGCCTCCACCCTTCACCGCCCCATCTCCATACACACCACACCACACTCCCCCGCCCTCATCTCACGCCCCTTCACCTCTCACACTCTTATTATTACCTCCCCTTCTCCTCCTCCCCCTGCTGCCCCTTCTCCTCCTCCATCTCCTCCTCCCCCTCATCCCCATCAGCGCGGAGGAGTGTCAGTTCCCAGGATGCACAGAGGTAAATGTTAATGCCACTTATCAGATAAAGCAACACAACCTTCAGCCATTGCTTACGCAGACGCGATAGGGGCCGTTCCCAGGGCTCTCGCGGGGCGGGGAGGAAAGGCCCTTCACCCTTGCTCACCCGCGGCCCAGGGACCAGAGTGGCGTGGGTCTGGGAGGCACTTGATGGTGAGTGCTTCTCCCGAGGAAACCCTGCAACGTGACGTCAATAAGTACAGAAAACACTTAGCGGCGCGGGGTGAGTCGCTCGCTGCTCGGGGAGATCAGCCGCTGCCTCCCTCACGTGATTTTTCTCAGCCTCGTTTTCTTAGTCCTTACATCTTGGGTTTTTGTATGTTGAAGTTCCTGTGGCCTTTTTTCCCTTGACTTTCTTCCTTTTCCTCTTCCCTTTTTTCTTCCTCCTTTTCTTAGTATTTACATCTTGGGTTTTGTATGTTGAGGTTTCTTCGGTGTTTCTTTCTTCGACTTTCTTTTCGAGTCTTTCTTCTTTTTCCTATTTCCTCTTTTGAACTTTTCTTCCTTCTTTACTTAGTCTTTATATCCTGGGTTTTGTATACTGTTTTTTTTCGGTCTTTCTTTCCTTGACATTATTCCCGAGGCTTTCTTTTTTTTCCCTTCCTCCTTCACTTGGAGCCGAGATTAAGTGAAGGGAGGAAATGAGCGGGAAAGACTGAGCATTATCTCCACATGGTCCTGCAGGGACGTACACAAAGGTGGGTGTGTTTACGCCGGGCCTGTGAGGCTGTTTAGTTATATATGGACGAGGTGATGCAAGATAGAGGGGAAAGCCATTGTAACACGAATTTCCGAAAAGCTCCTCGTAGTTAGGAAAATATTATTACTATTATCACGAGTAAAGTGATAATATATGCATACAAATTAATATTTTCATGATGAGCGCCGAGACTTTAAAAATCATGTAGATTTACATGCATGTTTATCCGCGTAGTTGTTAAAACTTTCGCTACCAAAGATAAAAATATAACTTGCATTATCGCTTCTATAACTATAATCATAATCACATCAAATTAACGGTAGAAAATTGGTGTCTCTTCCAAACATATTTTTAGTTAACTTCTACACTCATACGATCTCAAATGCTCATAGGACTTTCTTTTCTTTTTAATAAACAGTCTGTCAATAACAAACTACGACTCACAGCTCAACTATTTCGTCGTTGCTCTATACTCCTTTCTAATTCTAATAATAACAACAATAACAACAAAACAAACGAACAGCTTACATGACTTTTTTTTCTTTTTAATAAACAGTATATTGATAACAAACTACAACTCCTCGCTCAACTATTTCCCTGTTACTCTATATTCCTTTCTACATTTACTCCAAGCTGAACAACAGCAGCAATGACAAAGAAACAAACCCTCCCTGCCCCTCACGCGCGTTACTCTGACAACTGTGTAACCCTAACACCAACGCGGCGCTGAGGACGATACGCTACGACGCCTTTCGCCGCTTTCGCTCCCCGCGCGTACATTAGTCACCCTCAAAGAAACACACACAGACGGCCCTCAAAGACACCCCGAGGAACACCACCGCCACTGCTAGCACCACTCACGGCACATCGAGACCATAGCGCCACCACAAGCACCACCGTTAGCATCAGCCAAAACCATCATCACCACCACCAACGAGAGCTCATCGCCACCCATCATCAACACCAACACCAAAAAACATTACCTTCACTAACACCACCGACACCACCACCAACATACCAAGCCGACGGACTAACCATCCCTTACCAACACCACCACTCAAAATAATACACCATCGTTTTAGTAACACCATCACCACCAAACCCAGCACCAATCACCACCTCTAACCATTTCCAGCAAACCAAACACCCCTATCCACCATCACCACAAACAACACAAACAACCACCACAACAACCACTACAACCATCACCACACCCACCACCACCAGCAACCACCATCACCACTACCACCACCCACATAAAAACACCCCGCAGGGAAGTCGAGGCTTTAGCAAGAGTTCCCGGGTGCTGTCAGCTGTCTACCAAGAGGCCCCTAATGACAGCCTGCGCCGTTAAAGGAGACAGAGCATCCCGTTCCAAAGGGCGACCAGATCAAAAGCCTCCGTCAGGGGCCGCGAGGGAAGTGGGTAATCGCTGCTGAAACAATGACACACCGGCGGCATCTTTATCCCAGTGAGGCGTAAGTGACTCCCATCCCGCCTGTCGCTGACACCCCCCGATGATGCATGGCTTGTGGTGGTGGCGGCGGCGGCGGCGATGGTGGTGGTGTTGGTGGTGGTGGTGAGACAGGAGGTAGAGGTGGAGGTGGTGGAGAAGGAAGAGATGGTGGTAAAGAAAGGAAAGGAACTGCCAGCATTGGAGGAGGAGGAGGAAGAGAAGGAACAAGAAACAAGAACCATAGGAGGAAGAAGGAGAGGAGGATATGGTGTCGAAGATGGGGAAGAAGGAATAGGAGAGTGGGAGGGAAAGAAGAGGAAGAAGAGAGGCATGTGATAATGGAACAAGGAGAAGCAGATGTAAAAATTGAAGACATGTGGGGCTGGTGGTGGTGGTGTTAACAGTGTGGGTAAATAAGGAGGTGAAAAGAGGTGGTGGTTGTGATGATTGTAGTAATGAGGATGGCAGGAGTGGTGGTGGGTAATGGTGGCTGGAGGCAATAGTGATGATGGTGATGATAGTGCTGGTGATAGCGACAACGATGATGATGACATGATGATAATGATGATGATAATAATGATGATAGAAATATATGCTTTTCTGACCCCAGTAACGAGAGAGGTTAATTTAAATGGAAGAAAATTTACTAACACAAGATATAAACAACCAAATAAAATAAAAAGTTCCATTCCTTTTATTTGCTGAACTGCTCTAGAAATATGTAAACAAAGGCAATATCAAATTCATCTCACTTTGGTAATATACAGTTAAATTAAGGACCTATTGAACACACACACACACACACACACACACACACACACATAAACACAATATCCTTTTTATGTGTGTGTCTGCTAACGTATCCAATTCTCCTTTCGCGGTTTCAAGACACATTAAGCCACACCTTTAGGACACGACATTAACCATTCCATTTAATCTATGTACGATGATCATACTTTTTTGCGGCAATCGTTCCTTCCAGTTCTGTTTCACGTCGTACATCTATTTAATTTTTGGGCGCTACTTTTTTCCCTGTTTTAAATGAGTCAGTTCCTTCCCTCCAATTTGTCTTCCGTCTCCACATTCCTGGCCACCAAATTAGTGCTTCTGTTCCGTGTACCGAGGGTCTGAGGTACTCCTGTCACACCCTCCTCCTCCTCCTCCTCCTCCTCCTTCTGTCTTATGTCATCCCCTATCTTTCTTCTCCTTCCTGCTTACCCAGTCTATTGTCCTTTCTCCTTTTCTTCCCAACTCCTACTTGTCCTTCTCTATTCTACCCCCCCCCCCCTTTTTTTTTACAGACACCGCTCTTACACCTTCATCCTCTACCTTCACCAAAATGTCCTCCACCTCTTCCTACTCCTTTTCACTTTCCTTATCCTCCGTTCCTAATCCCATTTTTTCTCCTCTATCCCGAATGTCCCTCTCCATGAAGACCCTGTTTTCCCCCCACATGTCCTGAACTCTCTCCCTTCTCCTGCCCCTCCTCCGCACATGCACAGGTCAAGATGAAGGAGCCGCCGGGCCGTGGTTGCCGCTGGCCAGTAAATACAGATCTGCCGCGGTGGCTGCTGGCGGCTGCTGGGGCTCCTCGCGGCCTCCTCTGTCCCGCCCCGCCCTCACGCCGCCCTCAACACAACCTAATTGCCGCCGCGGGGACAGCACAACGCTAAGCCGCTCCAGGACGAGATGGTTGAGCCTCCCGTGCCGCGGAAGTGAGGTTGAGGGCGGTAGGGCGGGCTGGAGGTCGGGGTGTCGGTGTGCCCATGTCCCCGCTTCAAGGCCCCGTCCCGCGCCTGTCGTGGCTTGATCCATGACCCTGACTCACGCGGGTGTACGAACCGAGATTCTCCGGTACAGCAGCGGTCGACAATTGGTGCTGTTTATGTGTGTGTGTCTTTTTTGTGCCGCCGCGTCCTTCTGGTTGAGGGCTAATTGAGGGTTCGTATCCCATCCTGTCTCTCTCTTTCTCCCTCACTTGCCCTCCTTCATCCCACTCCCCTCCTCCTCCTCCTCCTCCTCCTCTCCATCCGTCCTTGGAGTTCGCAAAAAAAAAAAAGAGACGTGTGTTTGTGTGTTTTAATACTTGTTTTTCTTAATTTTTGATGTTGCTGTTTTATTAATACGAAG
>NC_066516.1:15515874-15528374 GCF_024679095.1 Eriocheir sinensis
AAAAAGTTGGATGGTTGTTAGGACCTGGACAGGGGATGTGAGTGTGCACCAAGGCTAATTAAGATGACTCGATTACTGTCGCCGACCACTGCCCGCCGCGGTGGACGCCCACGTGAACACCTGCGACGCCGGTCAGGGAGGGGCACCCTACCTGTCATCATCGCCCTCATTATGCGGGCCGCAGCTGAGGTTTGTGTCATTATCTGCCTATTAGCGACTTTCTGGGGCGTGCACCGAGTCAGGCGAGTGTTGAGAGATTATTAAATGTGTCTGGATGTGTGTATGTGTGGATGTGTCGAGGGGAGGAGGGGACGTCAAAATTAAAAGAATATGTGATGAATAATTCCTCACTGTCTTTAGATTTGCCCGTCTTCCTCCCATTATAAACTCTTTAAACTGGGGACGCATCTAGACAAATCCAAAACTAAACAGGCATTATTCATTGTATATTCTTCTTAGGAGTTTACGATATTTTCAACCGTTAAGTGTGTCATCGGCTGCTGTCAAATTCATAGCGTCTGTCTGTTTTTCGTTCACTCAGATTCCTTACGCAACAATATCAATCCGCCTTTCGGTAGGGAGAGTTAAGAGAGTGGCATCCAAACATTAAAGACGTGAAGTTGAAATTATTATCTAGCATAAATATACCTTTATTGAGGTTATTATATTAATGACAAGATGAAGTGGTTTGTTCAACAGCTGTGTCAATCCCGGTGATACAAATAAAGAGAGAGAGAGAGAGAGAGAATAATAACCCCATCATCACCTTTCCCAACCTACAACCCCCCTACTCTCCTCCCTTTCCTCCCTCTGACCCCCTTCTCAACCACACCCACCCACCATACCACCTTCACCCCCACCCCCCTTCCCCAACACCCACCATCTCTCCTGTCTCTCAACCGCTCGCCAACCAAAAAACACTACCACCTCTTTTCTCGTATCTTCCTCCCTTCTCTTTCCTACACAAACACAACCGTCTTCCATTCCCTCCCCTCGCACATACAACTTAACAACCTCTTTTGACCCCCCTTCTCCTTCCACAACTGAAACACAACCATTTCTCCCTCTTTCAAACCCTGTATCCATCACATCCCCTCCACATCCCTTTCTCATAACACAAAAACAAGCACCCTCTCCCCTTTAATCATTTCCCCATTCTTCCCCCACCACACTAACAACCCATCCACCATATAACAACCACTACAGCCTCCTACCGCAACCATAATCACCTCAAACTCCATCACACACCCAACCCCTTCCCCATAACCTTCATTTTCCCATCCCAAAACAAACACGACCAATTCCCAACACTTCCCAACCCTTCCCCATTTTCCCCCCTTTTTAATAACCTCCATAAAAAATCTTCCTCCTTAAAAATAAAACCTCCACTATACCTTCCCAACACAAC
The DNA here is from genome assembly GCF_024679095.1 of Eriocheir sinensis. NCBI lineage: Eukaryota > Metazoa > Arthropoda > Malacostraca > Decapoda > Varunidae > Eriocheir > Eriocheir sinensis. Next base: position 15,517,283 of record NC_066516.1, read on the forward strand.
CCCTTACCCCCCCCCCCCCCACACACAAACACACAACTTTCCTGCTCCCCCTCCATACACACACAACCATAAGAGCGAACATCAAGTCCAGCGTCCTAAGAGACCGTAACTGATAGGAGCCACTGCCTGCACGAGTCTCCAGGGAGCACCGCGAGGCAGGAGGAGGCGGGGGGCGAGGCTACTGGGAGGCGCCGCGGCCGGGTCTTCACGCACTGTTAGCAGGAGAAACATCGGCTATCATGTTATCGGGCCGTGTGTGGCTGGCGAAGGCTGGCGGACGGCGGGGAGGATGGTGGGTAAAGGGGAGGTACTGAGGGGAATCATGTGAGGCGTGTTGGGTGGTGGGGATGGTAGTGGTGGTGGTGTTTTTTTTGTGGTGATAGTGGTGGTAGTAGTGGTGGTGATAATAGTAGTAGTAGTAGTAGTAGTAGTAGGAGGAGGAGGAGGAGGAGTTGAAATACGCTGTATGTGTGTGTGTGTGTGTGTGTGTGTGTGTGTGTGTGTGTGTGTGTGTCCTTGTGTCTCGCACCGCAACACAACTCACTCGGGTACACACACACGCACACACACACACACACACACACACACACACACACACACACACACAGACACACACACATGAATAAAAATAACATAAACAAGAACAGGAAGAACAAGTATATGACAAGACGAACAAAAAAGAACAAGAAGAAAAATAGCAGACGAAGAGGAATAATAAAAAAAAAAGAAGAGGAAATATTGAATACAATCTGGCCGAGGTTGAAGAAGAGGAAGAAGAGGCAACCTTTAATACAGTATGTCCGAGTGAAGAGAGGAAGCGAGGGAAGACAAAGAGGAGGAAAGACAATGAAAGGAAAGACAAGAAGAAGGAAAGATAAGGAAGGGAAAGACAAGAAAAACAAATACAGAGATGCAAAGAAAAACAAAGCAAGGTAAGGAAGGGAAGGGAGGCAGGGAGTATATAGCAAGGAGACGTCACGAACCGCTTGTCTTGGATGTCTGGAAGGGAAAAGGGAGAAGATGAGGGGGTGAGGGATGTAGGGAGATGATGTGGAGGTAAGGGAGAGTAGGCAGAGGAAGAGGAGGAGGGGCTGAGATGACGAGGAAGTAGAGGAGGAGTGGCAGGGATGAAGTAACGGAGAAAAAGGGATGAAAAGGTGTATGAAGAAAATAGGATAGGTGGGGAGTTGATGGGAAATAGAAGGGGAATAAAGTGGAGAGAGGAGGTAAAGTAGGAGAAGTAAGGAGGGTTAAGGGAAGATAAGGAGAAAGTTCAAGAGGAGAAGGGAGAAGAAAAAAGGAATGAGAAGGAAAGAAGGGATAAGGGAGAGAAAAGGTAGGTTGAGGAGAAGGGAATAAGGGGAGTGCATGGTCTGAAAGAAAGGAAGAGAGAGGAGAGAGGAAGAGGGAATGTAAAGCGAAATAGTGAAGGAAGAAAGGTGGAGGAGAAACTAGGAAGAGAGGATATGGGGAGTGGTAAGAGAGGATGAAAGCTAATTGAAAAGAAAGGGAAGAAGTGGAAGAAGATGGGACTGTGAGAAGGAGTAAGGAGGGAGGAAGAGAGGGAGGAGAGGGAACTGTGAAGACGGGTAAGACGAAAGAAAGAGAAGGACGAGGAGAGGGGACTGTGAGGAGGAGGGGTAAGATGAAGGGATGAGGAGAAGAGAACGGGAGGAGGCAGGGGAGGGAGAAGAGGAGGCGCGGGGAAGGCTTTGTCCTAACTTACGCCGGAGTTTTAAAAAGACGACAAAGACGCGAGTGAGGCGGAGAAAAAACGGAGCGAGTATCGTGTCTGGCCGGGGAGGCGCGGCGCACCTGGGCCGACACGTGTTTCATCAGTGTCGCCGTTGATAAAAGCTGAGGCGACACGTTTTGACAGCAAAGTTAATATGAAGACGCCTCCTGAGAACAGACCCCATGCCCCCCCTCCTCCCTGCCCCTGCCTACCTTCCTTCCTCCAATACTTTTCTCCTCACCTTTTCCTTCTTCGTCTTCCTTCCTTCCTTCCTTCCCTCCTTGGTTGAGCTAGTGAAGACGCCTCCTGAGAACAGACCCCATGCCCCCTCCTCCCTCCTCCCAATTCCTTCCTCCTTTCCTTTTCTCTTTTCTTCTTCCTCTTCCTTCCCCCTCCTTTGAGCTAGTGAAGACGCCCCATAAGAACGATCCCCCTGATCCCCTGCTTCTCTGCTGCTGCCTCACTGCTGCCTTCCTTCTTTCCTTACTTTTTTCCTTTTTCTTCTTCCCTTTCTTCCTTCCTTTCTTAGCTTAGAGACGCCCTGAAGAAGAATCCAATCCTGCTTTCTCCCCTCTGCTGCTGTCTCCTTCCTTCCTCCACTACTCTCTCCCCTTCCCCTTCCTCTCCCCTTCCTTCTTCCTTCCTTCCTTCCTCCTTGAACAGCTTTTTCGCCCCTCCTGTTCCTCCTATACTTTCTTCCTTAAATACTTTACTACTCCCCTTCTCCTCCTTCCTTCCTTCCTTCCTTTGCTCTTCCTGCTGCCTACTTTCCTTCCTCCAATATTTTTCTTCTCTTCTCCTTCCTTCCTTTCCTGGTTGAGCAATTTTCTCACCCCTCCTGCGCTTCCTGACCCTCCTGCTGCCTTCCTCCTTCCTTCCTCTGATACTTCTCTCCTCTCCTTCTCTTCCTCCTCCTCCTTCCTTCCTTTCTTGGTTGAGCCTGTGCAGACGCCCCCAAAGAACAGTCTCCTTGCGCCTCCAGATGCCTACCATCTTTTTATATATTTTTTTCTCTTCCCCTCTCTTTCCTTTCTTTCTTCCTTCCTCCATTCCTTCCCTTCCTTGCTGAGTGAAGACTTCTGAAAACAGCCCCACTTGCGCCTACTGCTCTTTCTGCTGTCTATCTTTCTCTTATACTCTTTCTTTCTTTTCCCCTCCTGTTCCTTCCTTCCTTCTTTCCTTCCCTTCCTTGCTGAGTGAAGACTTCTGAAAACAGTTCCCTAGCGCCTACTGCTTTTCCTGCTGCCTGTACCTCTCTCTTATACCACCTTATCCTCTCCTTCCTTTCTTGTCTTGCTGGGTGAGTGTACGATGAAGGAGGAGGAGGAGGAGGAGGAGGAGGTTAGGAAGGGTAGGAGGAGGATGGAAAGGGTACACAGGAGGGGAGGGTAAGATTAATATTCACTTGAGCGTCCCTGTTCGTGGCTAGTGACCCTCCGGCTTATAGTAACGCGGGGTCAGGGGTCAGCCGCCGACACACTGGCTGTAAACTTTGCCGGTGTTGGACAGAGCGTTAGGGAAGGAGGGGCCGCCATAACTTAGCCGGGCTTAGGCGACGTTAATATTCTTACTAGCCGGCGATTTTGTTGTGGGAATCACGCAACTTGTGCCTTCGTTCACCTGAGACGCCGTGATCTGGGAGGGAGGAAGGAGGAGGACGAGGAAAGGGGGGAGAGAGGAAAAGGAAGAGGTGGCTGTGAAGTATGATTATGAGGAGGAGGGGGAGGAGAAGGAGGAGGAGAGTTACATTCGCACACCTGAGGCTGGAAATGTCATCCTTTTCCTTTTTTTTTTTTTCGATGGGTAGTGTTTGTTTTGCCGTTCAGTAGTTGTGGTAAAATATATGAAATCTGGAGAGTTAATTACAATATAGTTTATCTCTTGACCGACGAACACTTAGGTATAGAAACCTTTAATGCAAGCCAGGGTGAAGTTGGGGGCATAAGCATAAATTGCGCATGGCCTCGGCGTTCATCTCCGTCACGCTGGCCCTTGAGAATGTTGCGGGATGTAACCAATTACCATGAGAATACTTTTTGCAATATTTGAAAGCTGTGAGGACGAAAAAAGGAAATGTTAACAACATGCTTCGCTTTCAACCCTGGTGATTCATGTCTACGTTTCACTCTTGTTACCTTTACTGATAATTATTCCGATATTTCAAAACATTAGCCAAGCAATGTTCTCTCAACTTGAGACGTCCAGACACATTAAGAGGAGGCAAGTGAATACCGTTGCGAGGAAATACGGACACACTAACCCTCGAGCCCCCAACAAACACATCAAGTTTTAATATATATTTTCGTTTTCAGAAGTTGTGTATGACGGACCTTTTCTCTACTTCATCATAATAACAACTGGCTTGTCTCATTACATTATGAAAGAAAGCATAAATTGCCTGCTCTTATAAACCACTTAGGAAATTTCAGCTTTGTTCCGCGTGGTGAAAGACAAAAAAACTATCCATGGCAGGAGCCGAGGGAAAGAAGAGAACAAACAGAACAACAATATGGGAATCAATAAGCGGAAGGAGACATGTCACTCCGGAGCTCCCGTTACGAGGCGCTGCACCCCACTACCTGCCCCGCCTCGCCACGTGAGCCGCGGGGGGGAAGAGTCTGGCTGCAGCGGCGACGAGGAGCCACAAACCCGAGGCTGCTATTAGAGACTCCTCGCCTGAGCAGCTCCGTGATTTAAGAGACTCGGCTGATTACACGCTGTAGGCTCCGTGTTGTTTGCTGGCTGGCCTCCTGTTTGCTGTGCTGAGGAAAGGCCTTGTTTTGTAGGGCTCCTTTCAGAGGCCACAACATACATGAAAACTAAATATAAACAGAATCTGTTGAGGTTTGGGGTGACAGTCTTTCCATTAACCTTTCCTTTGTGGCTTATTGTTCGTCTCTTCTTGTGTGTTGGCTGTTCAACCTTTCTTCCTGTTTCTCCAAAGCCCGTATATAACGTGCTTCGCGTCCTCCTTGGATATATGTTGCCCCAAAAGTAGGCCGAGTGGTCAGTGTGCGGGCGTGGTGAGTCAGTGGATCTAGGTTCGAGTCCCACCGAAACACACTGATTTTCCAAATCATCGCCGAGTGGCGAAAGATTACCCCCACATGCTGCCCAGACCTTCAATCAGCACTATCTTCAGCTATACTTCGTTCAAGTAGAGCACCGGGGTAAAGCATGGGCCAAGCAAGTCATATATCACGGCAGCCACTATAAATAAAATTCGCCAGAGCCACAAACGGGCTGGTATCGCCGAAGAGGCCCCTCAAGACAGCCTGCCGGTGCTATAAGCAGCACCCAAGAATAAAAAAATCTCTTCCTTTGGTTGTTAGAGCAGCGCTCGGCTTCTATCGTTTATCAATGTATTTGAGACTATACATAGTGGTTAGAACATTGGCACGCGCCCCACAAGCAGCCAAAAGAACGCATATCAAACACAGACAAACTTGAGAGCACAAGAGACACGTGTAATCTAAGGTAACGTGCAAAACAAGTCTAAGTAAGTTCAGAAACACTTGCAAGACGAGAAAGCTTCCTCGTCTTTCGCCACATTCTTCGCAGATTCCCTCGAGCGCGTAGGAAGAAAAAGGTGCTGAGGTTTATAAGTTATGAATACATCACTCTTGAGCCGAGAGAGAGAGAGAGAGAGAGAGAGAGAGAGAGAGAGAGAGAGAGAGAGAGAGAGTGGGAGGGGGGGGGGGGCAAATGGCACTAGCGGTAGAAAACGAAGGAAAAGGGAGAGAACGGAAGCGAAGGAAGCTGCGGAGCGAGTCGGAGAGAGTCGGAGGAGGAAGACGCCGAGGATGGAAGAGATGCGGAGGAGGGGGAGGTAGGGGAGAGAGAGGGAGAAAGAGAAAAGAGGAGGAGGAAGAGGAGTCTGGGAGGGAGGGGCTGGCAGCCAAAACAAAGACATCCATCAGCAGCAGGAAACCACGGTAGGGGAGCAAGGGCCGCCTCCTCCTCCTCCTCCTCCACTCACACCTCCTTCTCCTCCTCCAGCCGCCGCCACCGCCGCCAGGAACAGTGTCCGACAGAGGGCCGACACCCGCAGCCCGCTTCCCGCCATTTCCAGTCGGTTCCAGCCAATTAGCGTGCAGGTGGGAGGGCGAAGGGTCGGCTCCACGCGGGCGGGAGGGATGACTGCTTAATGACGCCCTAATGACCATTTAACGAGTGTTTAACGACCTGCACGGCGTGAAACTCGTTGAGACGCGTCAGGGCTTGTTGGCTTCCTGACACAGTCAATTACGCGCGGCAACAGCATTGTTTACACCGCCGAGGGTTGCGTTGGTGCTGGTGCTGGTGCTGGTGGTGCGTGGATGTTGGGTGTGGGTGAGTGTGGGTGGTGTTGCGTAAGTGGTGGTGGTGGTGATAGTGGCGGTGGCAGTGGTGGTGAGTGGGTGTGAGTGGTGTTGCGTAAGTCGTGGTCGTGGTGGTAGTGGTGATGGTAATGGTGGTGGTGCATGGGTGTACAGGGGGTGACTTACGTGGTGGTGATTGTTGGAGTGGTGATGGTGAAGGTACGTGAATAAACTGGGGATATGACGGGGAGAGTGGTAATGGTAGGTGGGTGGTGATGTGTGGGTGGGTGGTGGTGGTACATGGTTGTGATGACGAGTGCATTGTAGGGCGTGTTTGGCAGCGATCCACATGAGGGCAGTGGCGATGGTGAGTCGGTGGTGGTCGTGGTGTATATGGGTTGTAGCATTATAGAGGTGGGCGGTGGTGGTGGTGGTGGGTGGGTGGTGGTGCGGTAATGGTGGTGCATGGGTGGCCGGGAGTGAGTGATATACAATGCCGCCCCGACCTCACAGCTCAACTACGATCTTTTTAGTCGCGTCTCCAAGGGTCGCCGCCTCGCCCAAACAAATCCCGAACCAACACAAAAATCAAAAGAGGGACGCGACGAGGAACGGTGGATGGCTGAGAGGAAGAAGGTTGCCTGAGTGTAGTTGGTGGATGAGAGACTATGGATGATGGGCTGCAGTGGAGTTTGTTTGTCAGGTGTAATGCGCGACACACTTTTGTTTACACTCTGTCCACTTCGAAGCCAATGTTTGTTTGACCTCGTATACCTTAGCAGGGTGGTGAGGTACTGAAAGGTGTCAGCGGCAAAATTGCGTTCACAGCTAATTGTCAGGGTCTAGACAGGCATTCTTCACGAGCACGTCTTCTCTCAACCAACAACTCGTCTTTCCTCCTCTAAATAATCATCAGTAACTAAGAATGCAGTGCCTGTCAGTGAACTTGTTAAAAAGAGGAAATTTCCAACATATTCGTAGGTAATCTTATCCCTTGCAACCATCAGCTCTTCTTTCACAATCAAAAATAATTGGCGATGGTAAAGATGCACTTGTTTAATTTTATTGTACTAAAATGTAAGTGGGGTCCATTTCATTAGGCAAATTTATGATATCTTTCGACTTATTTTTATCCTCAAGGACTGGCGATGCTTTAACACGCAGTAATCGTTAATGAAGGAAAAGATATGTAATGTTTAAGCGTAAAGCCACCAACACGACGCCATCACCTGTCTACACACCTGCTCTCCGTTCACTATTACCGACACATTCCCTCACGTGGGCCGCATCGCCACGCCTCGCCCTCAGCGGCTCAGGTGTGTTTTATTAGTACATCGCCTTAGTTTCGGGTTCCGGGCTCGAGGCAAGTAAAGGAAAACCCACTCTACTATCATGCTGTGTGTGTGTGTGTGTGTGTGTGTGTGTGACCCTCGTTTCTCGTGTCCCCTCACAATGAAAGTCGCCGCAACACGAGGAGCCGCGGCGTCTTCACGGATAGGCCGCGAGAGGCGTTTGGGTGACCCGCACTCTCAAGGTTGGCGACTGTGCGAAGATCAGATAAACGGAGGTGGACCAGCTGACACACGCACAGGTATACTGCACGCACACACGCAAAGACACACAAACAAAACACACGCTTTCCTCGACTATTAAGCCAAAAAAAAAAAATCGTAATACAAGAGAAAATAGTTCAACAAGACTATTTTCTCTCTCTCTCTCTCACTTGTCTTCCTAGGCTATGTAAACAAACTTGTAGAAACGAGCAAAATCTCTTCGCGAACTAATAACACATTTAGCCTCATATGCTCCTCAACCTCAGCGTCAAAGGTCGATCAGTCAGACAGGGTCATGTCAACGCCAAACCTGCTGATCATCACAACTCTTCTCTCTTACTAAAAAATAAGCCAGATCTAGAAATACGAGCAACAGTAACAATGAGAAGCTGGTGGCGATAAAGGTCTGACATAGTAGTAGTAGTAGTAGTAGTAGTTGTAGTAGTAGTAGTAGTAGTAGTAGTAGTAGTAGTAGTAGTAATGTTGGGGCTAATGACCTCCAAGCTATGGAGCCCTCCATGATTATGTGTCGGGAAAATAAACATGGGTAATGCTAGTAACAGTAGTAGTGGTAGTAGTAGTAGTAGTAGTAGTAGTAATAGTAGAGCGAGTCGTAAGTGTGGTAATAATACGAGTTATAAAGACCGTAATGGAGGTCATGTTACCAGAAGAGGTGGTGAAAGTCATACAAAATGGTATATAAGGAAGTGATGGCGATGGTGGGGCAGAGGTGCAGTGAACGGTGGTGGTAGTGGTGATACTTGCTTCCCGGATTGGCACTGAAGAAGGAAAGAAGGACGTCAAAGCAATAAATGATGAGTAGGAGGGAGAAAAGGAGGAGGAGAAGGGGTAAGAAGTAACTGAGAGAATGACTGAAAGAGGGAGAATGAATAAGGAAGTGAGAGTAAGGGAGTGAGGTAAGTCAAGAGAGTGAGAGAATGGTGAGGGAGAAGTAAGGGAGAAGTGAGGGAGTGATGAGGGAGTAAGGGAGTGAAGGACGAATCAGGGAGGAGTGACAGAGTAAGGGAGTGAGGGAGTGAGGGTAGAGTCAGGCAGGAGTGAGGGAGTGAGGCAGGAGTGAGGGAGTAAGGGAGTGAGTAAGGGAGTGAGGGAGTGAGTATCGAGGCGTTAAGTGAGGCATCGACAAGACCGGCCTCGCATGACTGATCTTCTCCCGACTGTAAACAAAAAAAAAGTTAAGGAAACACAACTCTCTCTCTCTCTCTCTCTCTCGTAGGTACAGGCAAATAATAATAACAATAACAGTTCGTTTAATATATTTTGTCTTCATATATTTCATTGTAAGAAAGTATAATTATATGAAAGAAATTGAAAAGGAATCACTAAAGATAAAATAAAATAGAGACATTTGAGGGCATTTTCAACTCTACTTTTTGTATAGTACATTAGGAGAGAGAGAGAGAGAGAGAGAGAGAGAGAGAGAGAGAGAGAGAGAGAGAGAGAGAGAGAGAGAGAGAGAGAGAGAGAGAGAGAGAGAGAGAGAGAGAGAGAGAGAGAGAGAGAGAGAGAGAGAGAGAGAGAGAGAGAGAGACTATCGAAAAAAAAAAAAAACTAACCGAACCACGACATCCAACATTCTCTTACTAAACACACACACACACAAAGACAAAAACAGTGAATCTAACATGACCTAAACCTCCTAATATCCCTCTCTCTTCTCTTCTCTTCTCTTCTCACTTCTCTCTTCATCTCCTCGCATCTCATCTCCACCAACAGTCACCCAGCATCCACCACCACCAGCGCCACCCTCTCCTCCGCGTCGTCGTGTTTACATATTCCAGCGATGTTCCCGCTCCTCCCCCTCTTTAATTAACCCAATTAATTAAATCAGACCCTGCCAATACCACTTCTCCTCGCCCGCGCCCAAGCCCTCCATTATGTTTCTGCGCCATCTCTCAGGATTCAAAGGGGCGTGGTGAGGAGCGGGTGCGGTGGCCCAGGAGGAGGAGGAGGAGGAGGAGGAGGAGGAGGAGGTGGAGGAAAGGTAAGGAAGGATGCTGGATCGTTGTTGTTTTTGTTTGGTTGGGATGGTTTTGCTTCTTTTTTTTGTTCTTTGGTAGTTTTTTTTGTGTGTGTGTGTTTTAGGGGGAAGGAATTCAGATAAAGATGTGTGTGTGTGTGTGTGTGTGTGTGTGTGTGTGTGTGTGTGTGTGTGTGTGTGTGTGTGTGTGTGTGTGTGTGTGTGTGTGTGTGTGTGATCGACGTTCTCATCGTCTTCCGTCACTCTTTCTGGCTTCCTAGCATCATCATCTCCTCCTCCTCCTCCTCCATCTCCTCCTCCTTCTCCTTCTTCTCCTCCTTTCCCTCCTCCTTCTCCTCCTCCTCTTCGTCTATTCTCCACCGCTTTATCATCATTCCACTTCCTCCTCTTCCTCACCTGCATGACTATTCTTCTGTGCCACACCTTTCCCGCCCCATCACACCTGCTACCACACAGCCTGCACCTCCACCTCCACACCACACTCCACCACATCACACCACTCAATCATACCATCCCTTCCTTCGTACCACAATATATACCACCACCACCTCAAGCACTTTTACACATCCCCCCCACCCCCCACCCCACTTCTCTTATACCACAACCCAACGGAAACTCCTGTACACCTTCCACATCCCCTCCTCCAACACCATCCCCTCCACTTCACCCCGCCCCGCCCCGCCCTACCCCCGGACACATCCCCCAACACACCTGATTCTGCTTCATATTAAATTCCTTATCACGGAGGGAAAGCATATCATTACACCAAGGCTCCTCGTAGGCCTAAAGAGATTGTTCTAGGACATCCGCGGCAACACTTCGATCAGGGTTAACCAGCACTACACGGTGAAGACTTGTGTTTGAAGTATCTATGTTATTTTACATCAGGAAGGGAGTTTGCAAGTTGCCAGTCGGTCTATACATGGCAACTGCAAACCTAACGCAATTTGTTCTCTCTATCCTTGAGCTTTTTGAAATGTAGTTAAACCCAACCAAACACGAAACTAACCTTCTTCTGGTAAGTTTTGTGTCTTCTTGTCTATCTTTAATCTGTTTTTTCATGCTCCTCTGCTAACCTTGCAAAATAAATCTGGATAAAAAAGCTTAACAAATCCACACGAACCCGGTCACATAACACGAACTAACAGAGCAAAAACCAACTCAAAACAAACCCTTCAAATACTAACAACAACACATACAAAGCAGCCATAAAGAGAGAAACACACACACACACACACACACACACACACACACACACACACACACACACACACACACACACACACACACACACACACACACACACACACACAAAACAAATACACAACAAACACGGCCAAGGTAATCACGCCAGACTGAGAGAGAGACCAAATACAAGTCTACTACGAAAACCATCCCTTCAAATACCACAATCAACACAAACGACGCAGCTATAAAGAGACAAACAAACACACATAAACACGTGCAAGGTAACCAGAGCCAATGTAGGTCTACAACTACG
>NC_066516.1:15594442-15639442 GCF_024679095.1 Eriocheir sinensis
CACAGGAGTGGATGTAGCGGCGGGAACTTAAGCGATGTGGAGCTTAACGAGTGATGCAGCTCATCAGGCCAGAAAATGATACAGTCGGGGGGCAAACACGTCAGAGGGAATCAGTGAGGTCGAACAGGAGGGGATGGAGGTGGGGTTTGGCGTGGCGATGGAAGGGAGGAGAAAGGGGGAGGAGGAGAAGGAAGGAGGAGTAGTGGGGTGATTGGCACGGGCATCTGTTGAAGGGGTGGAGGGAGGGGTTGTTGCTGCTGAGGAGGAGGAAGGAGGAGGGGTTGTGGAGATGGATGTGGAGTTTGGCGCAGCGAGGGAAGGTAGGAAGGGGGGGGAGGAGGAGGAGAAGAAAGAAGGGTTGTGGGGAGTCTGGAAATGACATCTGTTAAGGGGAGGAGGCTGCATGCTGGTGCTGTGCCGGAGGAATAATATGGAAGACGAGGGTACAAGAAGGGAATGGAAGAGAGTATAAGGAAGTAGAGGAGAAGCAAATTAAGTAGGTCAGAAGGATAAATAGAGAGAACAAGCGAATCAGTAGATGGATAAGGAGGCAGGGAAGGAAAATAATGTAAATAAATGAGAATGATAATGATGATGATAATGGTGATGATAAGGAGGAGAGGAAGAGGAGGATAAGATGAAGGGAAGAATTTGGAAGCTCACACATAAGAAAAAAAATAAGATAAATCGTAGAAAAAAAAAAAAGAAGCAGGAGAAGAGCAAAAAGACGGAAGGACCAGAAGAATGAGGAAAGGGAGGGGGAGGCAGGACGAAAAAGAAGGAAGAGTAACAGGAGGAGGAGGAGGGGGGGGGGAAGGGGGAGTGCCGGGGTGGTGTGTAGCGGTGTGCACCAGTACGTGGCGGCAGATAATGGCAGGTCCGGGCGGGTGTCAGCGTGAGGGGGACGAGGGAGGGGGTGGGGGTTGGAAGGGGGGGAGAGGGGGGAAGGGGGCGGAGCGGCAGCCATCTGTGTTGACTTGTCTTACGTAAACTATGCCGCCGCTGCATGTCTATCTGTCTACCTGTCTGTCTGTCTGTCTGTCTGCTCACTTACTGTCTACTGCTATCCTTCTATACCTATGTAAGTACACAATCTGCCTCGCTACCACTGCCTGTCTGCCTCTCTGTCTGTCTGTTTACTTACTGCCTATTGCTATCCTTCTATACCTATGTAAGTACACAATCTGCCTCGCTACTACTGCCTGTCTGCCTCTCTGTCTATCTGTTTACTTACTGTCTACCGCTATCCACCTAGCTATATATACACTATCTGCCTTTGTGAAGCCTTTAAATATCCGTCTCTACCTGTCTGTCTGTCTGTTTGCCATCTATCCACCTATCTGCTATATACTTGCTGTCTTCTGCCACCATCCACCTGCTTGCTTGCTCCCAATATCTACTGACTATATATCTTTTTCATGTCTGTTTACTTACTGTCACATATTTGCTATACTTACCTACCTACCTATCTACCTACCTACCTGAGCACTAATACATGTCTACTCTTACCTGTCCTCAACTATATCCACCTGCCCCCACCTCCCTGTACACAAATACTTACTCCTTACCTGTCTTTTGCCACCTGTCTATCGCTAATCCTGCCAACCTACTTATCTACTGTATTTACCACTTCTTGCTCTTCTACCCTTCCACTTACTGTCTACTGCTGCACACCTGATTCCTGACATTGCTTACCTGTTTTCACCTGCCTAGTTACTCCCCACCGCTGCTTACCTATCACCGGCATTACTGTCAGCACAACTAGACTGCAACATGGCAAAGACCTCTATCACTATTATCAACCAACTTCACCAGCATCAATAAAATCACCAGTATCACCAGTAGAACCACCACTAAAGCCTCCACCATCATCACCACCACCACCAAGAACACCCACAATTGAGGATACACAAAGGAAACACCGTCATTAGGATGTATCTTTCCCCTCCTCCTCCTCCTCCTCCTCCTCCTCCTCCAGAACTCCTACCGAAGACACGAAGAATCCTAAGAACAAAAACACGACGTCCGTCCAGCACCATCATTACCATCTCCACCACCACCACCACCTCCTTGTAAACACACGCCTATGACCTTCATGTCTTAACCTCCTCCTCCTCTTCTTCCTTTTTCTTATCCTTTACTGTCTTCACTTTTTTTTTTCTTATATGCCTTGTCTTATCTCCTTAATTTCGTCCTAGTCATGAACCTGTTCCTCCTCCTCCTCCTCCTGTACTTTCTCTTCGTCTTCTTTCTTCTTCTTTTTCTCGTCCTTCTCCTCCTCCTCCTTCTAAATAAAAAAAATGATAATAATACCTAATCCTTTCTATTCTTCTTTTTTTTTTTTTTGTATCTGCTTTCCTGCTGCTAAATACCCGTGTGTAAGTGAGTAAAGGTCGTTAGGTTGAAGATCCGGGCGAGGTACAGGAAGGCTCTCTCGTAAGTATGTCATGGGTAAGTTTCTCTGCTTTTTGTATATCCTTCTTAATTCCTTCTACAGTTTCACATCGCATCATACCTGTTCTTCAGCTTAGTTAATTTAGAGTGCAATGCCACACACACGGTCTTAACTTATTATACTGCTGACACGAGATACTGTGAAGAGTGTCTACCTTTTTTTTTCTTTTTTTTGTCTAGTATTTACTGTTTACTTAAGAGGTATTTAACTTTTACTTTCCCCTTTAGACACAACTGTTCCTTTTGCATTCAGTTACCTAATTTAACGAAACTAGGTTATTTAGAACATTACACACACACACACACACACACACACACACACACACACACACACACACACACGTTCACTCTGCAAATCCCAGTCTATCATTCTTCGATAAATACAAACAGCACAAAACCAAACCAAACCCATCAGCCGCCTCAACACACACACACAAAAACACACACACACACACACACACACACACACACACACACACACACACACACACACACACACACACACACACACACACACACACACACACACACACACACACACACACCACTACCGCCACAAACCATCCATCCATCCAAATTTTTATATAGAAGGATACGAATAGGAGGAAGTATGGCTCGAAAGGAAGAGATAATGAAATAAAGAAAAGGAAAAAGGGAACCAGTAAAATTAAAGAAAAAGAAAGAACAGAGGAAGGAAAAAAAGAATGAAAACATGGAAGGAAGAAACAAAGCAAAAATACTGAGGGAACGCAGAGAAGGTAGGCAGGCAGCAGCGCACGGCCGGATGACACACCACAGACCGCAAAAATGAATAACCTTAAACACAATCTGTATCCTCCGAGGCCCCACACCCGACACCGACACGTGACGCGATACAGGAGCGCCGCGATGTTGTGACCAGTAGAGGACGATCGGGAGAAGAGGAAGAGATAGAAAAAGGGAGATTAAAGAGAAGGAATTGAAGAAAAAGGAAGTTAAGGAGAAGGAAAAAGCAGTGAAGGAAAAGGTTACCGAGTAGGACGAGAAGGATGAGGAGTAGATTAAGGAGAAGGAAGGGAAGGAAAAGGAGGTTAAGGAGGAGGAAGCGAAGGAAAAGGAGGCTTAAAGGAGGAAGATTTGAAGGAAGAGCAGCTTGAGACTGAGGAAGAAGCAGTGGTGGAAGAGGTCAACGAGTAGGAGACGAGGAGTAGGAGCATTACGAGGAGGAGGAGGAGGAGGAGGAGGAGGAGGAGGGAAAGAAAGAAGGATCGCAGTATTAATCAGAATGACACACGTCGGTATTCTTATCTCTCCGGGCCGCGCTATGACGGATGCGCGGAAAATCTGTCCCGACGAGCGGCGTCCAGCATTAATCTGCAAGCGGTGCGCGGCGACAGACCGACATCACTTAGCTCGGCGCGGGCGTGGGGGCGCAGCGCTCTCCGGTTACCTGCGGCATTAGCATAACCACTCGCTATAATTAATGTAGAAGGAGGAGGAGGAGGAGGAGGAGGAGGAGGAGGAGGAGGAGGAGGAGGAGGCTTCGCGTTCTTTCACCCTCAAGTAGGAGGAAGAGGAAGATAGGGGCTTCTTAAGGGAGGTGTGTGTGTGTGTGTGTGTGTGTGTGTGTGTGTGTGTGTGTGTGTGTGTGTGTGTGTGTGTGTGTGTGTGTGTGTGTGTGTGTGTGTGTGTGTGTGTGTGTGTGTGTGTGTGTGTGTGTGTGTGTGTGTGTGTGTGTGTGTGTGTGTGTGTGTGTGTGTGTGTGTGTGTGTGTGTGTAGTAACAGACTGGCATTTACTCAAGTATAGTAGTAGTAGCAGTAGTAGTAGTAGTAGTGGACAGCAGTAGTAGTTATTATTGTCATAGAATAATAGGAGTAGAAGTAGCAGCAGTATAAGTATTAGTAGTAGCAGCAGCAGTATTGGGGTTAGTTAGATTCAGTAGTAGTAGTAGTAACAGTAGCAGTAGTAGTAAAAGGAGCAGTAATAATAATAATAGTAGTAGGAGCGTGCAGGCCGCCCCGTCACTCTCCAATACCAATCTCTAATCCCGCGTTACACTCCTCCGACACGCAACTTTTTAGTCCTCGGGTTTGTCTCCTGGGAAACCCGAGAGGCCGACCACAGGCCCCCCCCGCACGTCACTACGACTTGGACCCGAGCTGGCGGGGGCGGGGCGGAGGGCGGGGCGCTGCTCTCAGGTAGCTCCCGGTGCGACTGGTGTTGTGGTGATGGTGGTGGTGGTGGTGAGGGATGGGGGGTGGGGGGATTAAGGGGAGTGAGGAGGTATGTGGTGATGTGGGATGGGGAAAGGAAAGGGAAGGAAGGGTTAGGTGGTGTTACTGGTAGTAGTGGTTGTCGTTGTTGTTGTAGTTGCTCTTGTTGTTGTTGTGGTGGTGGGGAGGGGTGGGGGGTGGGGGATTAGGAGGAATGAGGAGGTATGTGGTGATGAGGAAGGATGAAAGGAGGGGAAGGGTTAGCTGGTGTTGCTAGTAGTGGTTGTTGTTGCTGCTGTTGTGGTAGAAGTGGTTGATATTGTTGTTGTTGGTGGTGATAGTGGTGGTTATGCGGGAGGTAAGAAGAGGAAGAGAAGCAACGGCGAGAATTTGGTAGACGTTTGATTTTGGTGGTGTCTGTTCTAGCAGTATGGAAGCCGCCTGCTGGAGTGGTGGTGGTGGTGGTGGTGGAGGAGGAGGAGGAGGAGGAGGAAGAAGGAATAGCTGTTTTAAAGGCAAGCGAGTATGGGAGAATATGTGGAAGTTGCAAAGAGTAAAGCTGGAGGTGGTGGTGGTGGTGGTGGTGGTGATGGTAACAGTAGTGGTGGTAATGGAAGGGGTGGTGGTGATATCGGTGGTAATTAATATATGATGGTGATGATGGGCGAACGGGAAGATTAAAAAAATATTTGCTACTTTTCCTAGATGGTTAATTACTCTTTCGTAAAAACAAAAATGCGTCTTATTATTATTTTTGTGTGTGTGTGTGTGTGTGTGTGTGTGTGTGTGTGTGTGTGTGTGTGTGTGTGTGTGTGTGTGTGTGTGTGTGTGTGTGTGTGTGTGTGTGTGTGTGTGTGTGTGTGTGTGTTCCTTGGTTTTGTGATTCTTTTCCTTGTTGTAATCTTGGTATCGGAGACTCACTTCGTTGTTGTTGTTGTTGTTGTTTTTTGTCGCATTCTTAATTTTTTTCTTCCCTCGTCCTCAATACTGTTTGTAAGGAAAGAAAAGATTAAAAGGTATTCTAGTATTTATTTGTTTTTACATAAGAGGGTTTAATGAAGTAGTTACTGAAGTTTGGAAAAAGAGAAGAAAAAAACAAAGAAAATTTACTGAGTGACATAAACTTATCAATAAAGTGACAACAATTCCCTTTGGTATATTATCTGCAAAAGAGTGTCAGCCTCTCTCTCTCTGCCCCCATTGTTGTAAGTACCCTTCACCTCCCCTTCCCCCTTCTGACTCCTCTTCCTCACCTCCCCACACCTGACCAAACACTTCTCCCCGGCGGCCTGCAACCATCCCACCCACCCCTCCATCACCCCACCCTTCACTACCACCTTTTCTCCTCCTACTCCTCTCTCACACCCTA
The DNA here is from genome assembly GCF_024679095.1 of Eriocheir sinensis. Classification (NCBI taxonomy): domain Eukaryota; kingdom Metazoa; phylum Arthropoda; class Malacostraca; order Decapoda; family Varunidae; genus Eriocheir; species Eriocheir sinensis. The sequence continues at coordinate 15,600,460 of NC_066516.1, forward strand.
CCACCCCAACCACACTATTCCCACCCCACTACCCATTCCCACCTACCTTTTCCCTACCTATCCACCATCACCCCCTTCTCCTCACCCCATCCTACTCCTTACACTACCACTTTTACTAGTCGCGCTACTCCTCTCTCACCCCCCTACCCCCACATCCACCATCATCCACTATCATCCACATCCCACTTACCCATTCCACTACCCATTCTCTACCTACCCACCATCACCTCCCTCTCCTCACCCCATCCCCACCCCTCCTCCTCCTACCCCCCTCTCTCACACCCTACCACCACACCATCATCCCCATCACAATTCACATCCCACTCACCGATTCCACCACCCATTCCCTACCTACCCATCCTCCTACCCTTCCCCCCCTCCTCCCTCCTCCCTAACAACACCGAACACTGTCCTCCCTCCGAAGTGTGATAATGGACACTGATAACAGACCGATAAATATTTAGATGATAATAAACACGTATATATATATTTTTTTGACTTTCTTCGTACAAGTGTTAATTGAAAAGTCGTTGTCTTTGTTTAGAGTAACTTATCTGGGCTCGACGGATACGTGATATTTGCAAATGAGTGTGATGAGTTACAGGCGAAATATGCTGGAACTATCTCTCGGTTAATTAAAAAGATGCTATACCTGCCCGGTTACCTGATGCTATCTGCTATCGGCGACCTGCTACACGGGTTTATATGGACGCTGAACGCCTAGCTGTAAGTTATATCCATACATGCAATTTCTACTATTATTTTCTTCTTGCAATAAACGCTTAATTTTACGACTGTTTTTACTACCATACATTATTATACATGCCAAAGCCCTTATGCTTAAATCAAACAGACAGGTACGATTTCAGCACCTGTTTTTTCCTTCATTCTTTGTAATAATGCAAGTGTGTTTCTCAAGGATTTTTTTTAACAGGTGCCAAAACGCGCCTACACATAACTCGTGCACACGCGAGCAAATGCAACACTTCCTCTTACACCATTTTCTATTATCAGTGCTTTACAACGCTCTCTTTCTCTCTCATTTTTAGGTCGTTTAACTACCCTCGATAAATGATGTTAAAAAGGAGAGGCATGAAATAAGTACAAAAAAATGTAAACTATCTTTTCCCGCGCTGAATATTCATATGGCGATCGTATCGGAGGATGATAAAAAAAAAAAGGGTTTCATTGGATTAGAGGTTTCCAGGCGTCGGGGCGTTATCACATTAATGGTTCTTGATGTAGTGTTAATTCGAGAGGGTGGGCGGCGGCGTGGGGGAGGGTGTGTGTAGGGGTGTGGGAGGTGTGTGTAGGAGTGTGGGAGAGCACGTATAGGAGTGTGTATGTGCAAGTATGGGCAGGCATGTTTAAGAGTTTGGGAAGGCGTGTGCAGAAGTGTGGGAAAGTGTGTTTGAGGGAGTGGAGTGGCGTGTCATAGGGTGGCGTGTGGAACCAATTGTAGGCGGATAAGCAGGAGTCCTATGGGAAGGTGTGTGAGGGGGCGTGCGTGTTTTTGGAGTGCGGGTCTCACCTCCATTCCATGCTCACACGGACATCATTACAGTGGGCTAACTCATTAAAGATCACAAGAACAAGGAGCCGGTAAGCTAAAACAGGGCAGCTCTTGTAAATCTATCCCCATCCATCATCACCTGTCGTAACCGTCTATTAATGTATCTTGTATAAAAAAAATTCTTGAAGGGATCTGTCGTACTGGCACTCACCACCTACCTCATGTATGGGAAGGACAGGTGGAGTTAGGGATACAAAAACCGCACTAAATGTTATAGGTAGACATCCCTCAGGTTTTTGTTGTAGTTTGATGGCATGGCGAAAAAAAAAAAAAAAGGATATAAACTACAACGAATTAACCTAACCTTCAACACTGAAAAGAATAGCCCCAAATACCTAAACTTATGAAACATTCACGATTCAGTTCGTTTCTTCCCACATTCATTAATTAAAACATAACACAAACTTCAAACACTGGACCGGGGCATCTCCACGCGGTTCAATTAAAGACTCGTCGACACGTGTAACAAGTGTGTGTGTGTGGCGACAGATGGACAAGACGAGGCGGGCTTCCATGACTCCCTCCCTCCCACCCCCTCTTCTCTTCTGTTTGGTCAGGCGAGGCATCCCAGAGAAGAGGAGGAGGAGGAGGAGGAGGAGGAGGGGAAAAGAAAGAGGGGGTGTTCAAGTGGGAAATCGTGGGAGAAGAGAGACAGGGAGAGTGAAGCAGAAAGAGGGAAGAGGGAGGGAAAGAAAGAGGATAGAGGGAGAAGGAGAGAGGTAGGGACGGAGGAAAGAGGATGGAGGGAGAATGGAGAGGTTGAGGGAGGGAAAGAAAAAGGATAGAGGGAGAAGGAGAGAGGTAGGGACGGAGGAAAGAGGAGGGAGGGAGAATGGAAAGATTGAGGGAGGGATGGAGGTAGAAGAAAAGAAGGAGGATGGAGGCAGAATGGAATGGATGAGGAAGATGGAGGAGGAGGAGAGATGAATGAAGAAGAAAGAGAGAGAGAGAAGAGGTACGTGCGGTGAATACAGAGTGAGAGGAGGAATAAAATGAGATACGTGGGAGGAGGAGGAGGAGGAGAAGGAGGAGAAAAGAACGAAGGCGAAGAAAAAAAAAAGGAAGGGGTGGCGAAAGAGGGAAGGAATAGAATGACAAAAAGGCAAAACGCGGTTACACAAGAGAGAAAACAAGCAAAAAATGAGGAAAGAAGAAAGTAGAAAATGCGAAAAAGGAGGAGGAAAAAGGTTAACAAGAGTAAAGCAAGAGGGGAAAAAGAGGGACAAAATAGGAGAAAGAGGACGTTTAAAAAATAATAATAATAAAAACAGAGAGAGGAGAAACAAAAGAAAGGGAAAAGATATAAGAAAGAGGAAACAATAAAGAGGAAATTGAAAGACTATAGAAATAAGGAGGGTGAGAAGGGGAGCTAGGATGAGGAGGAGGAGGAGGAGGAGGAGGAGGAGGAGGGAAGAGTAGAGCGGCAATGGAGGGGAAATGGTGCGATTACGGGGTGAGGGGAAAAAAAGAGGCGGAGGTCAAAGGGACGTTAGGCGCTGTAGAGAAAATTGAAGAGGAAGAAGAGGAGGAGGAGGAAGAGGAGGAGGAGGAGGAGGAGGAGGTAAGAAAAAAAATACATGAAACAAGAGAACAAGGACATAAAAAAACTGAGAAACAAAATATAAATGAAGAGTAGAAGAAACAGGAGGAGGAGGAGGAGAAGGAGGAGGAAGAGGAGGATAAGGAGAAGGAGGAAGAGGAGAATGAAGATGAGGAGGAGCACGTTCTTAATAAGAGGAGTAGGGGCTGAGTGGGCCTCTTGCTTGCCCTCTTTATAGGAGCAGCTGACGGGGAGCCGCTCACTCACTCTCTCTCTCTCTCTCTCTCTCTCTCACACACACACACTCACACTCACACTCACACTAACACTCACACACACACACACACACACACACACACACACACACACACACACACGATAAAAAAAAAGCATTACGGTACGCGGCAATACAGCAACAGACGAACAAAAAGACAACACATAAAAGAAAGAGAAACCCGACAAAGAAATACACACAAACACGAAAAAAAAAAAACATAATAAAACGCAGCGTAAGTCCGTACCCCTCTCTCTCCTCCCTTCCTCCCTCCTCCTCATCTTCTACCTCTTCCTCCTCCTCCTTCTCCCTTGCCCTTACCACCTCCCTTTCTTTTTCACGAAGACCAAATCTGGCGTCGTGTCCTTTACACACACACACACACACACACACACACACACACACACACACACACACACACACACACACACACACACACACACACACAACCAAGACCAAGACGGAAAAAAGAAAAAAAAAAAAGAGGGGGAGAGGGACCGCGGCGGCTTCACACTTTTTGAAAAGAGATCGTAGCGAGCAGTCCTCCTCGGAGCAAGATAGTCTCTGAAACACTTACTCGCAGCTTCCCTGGAATACAGAGCATCTTCAATCACCCTTTCCGGCGCTCCTCGGCACCCAGCACCGCCCGACGCCGGGGAACTTCAGCCCCACGGCGCTCGCGACCTTAGGCGGGGATCGGCGTGGCTCGCGGCGCGCGGGTTGGGCCTCTGCGCCCGGGTGTTTCTATCTGATCGGTTACGTTGACAATGTTTCCAAAGTAAAGATTCTGGGCGGCAGTAACGCCATATATCTTTTATAATATAGCGGATGCGGCTCCCTCCGTGCAAGTAGATTGAGTCGCGGAATCAGACGGGGCGACGGCTTTTAAAATACACGTCGGGCGGCCATCGGAAAAAATCGAGAGCCTTGTTCATGGAAACGGGGTCTTCCAGGATTGGCTGGCTGGTCCCTCGAGGACTGGAAAGTGGAAAACTAAGCGCCTTCCAGATCGGCTGGAATGTGTGGAGAATAAAACAGATTAGAGCAGAAGGAACATCGGTTTCCAGATAGATGGCTCGGAGGTTGGCGAGGTAATTGAAACTCTATCTGGAGCCATTTGGGTCTATTTCTCTTAGTGAAGTAATGAGGAGATCTCGATCCTGGATTCTGGGAGAGGAAGGGACGTCAAGGAGGAGGAGGGGAAGGAAGGAGGGAAAGGGGGAAGGAGGAGGAGGGAGAGGGGTAAAGGAGGAGGAGGGAGAGAGGCTTCTGGTTGTTTTGGAGAGACAGTTACAAGATCAACAGTGAGAGTGAGCGCGCGCCAGGAGGGAAGAGGCGAGGGACTAAAAGTGAAGCAAAGGAAGAAACCTCATTCGAGTGTACGAAGGGAAGAGGAGGAGGAGGAGGAGGAGGAGGCAAAGAAAGAAGAAAAGTCGAGGAAGCCAATGGAGGAGGCTGAGGAGGGGAAAGAAGAGGAGGAGGAGGAGGAGGAGGAGGAGGAGAAATAAACTACGGTAGGAAGGAAGGCGTTGAGAGACAATGGGAGGAGAAAACGAGGGTGAAGAAATATGGGAGAAGCGGAGGACGGGAGGACGGACGCGGGGAGGACGTGAACATTGATAAAGAACACGAGGAGAATGAGGGAGAAGGGGGGGGGGGAGAGAGAGAGAGAGAGAGAGAGAGAGAGAGAGAGAGAGAGAGAGAGAGAGAGAGAGAGAGAGAGAGAGAGAGAGAGAGAGAGAGAGAGAGAGAGAGAGAGAGAGAGAGAGAGAGAGAGAGAGAGAGAGAGAGAGAGAGAGAGAGAGAGAGAGAGAGAGAGAGAGAGAGAGAGAGAGAGAGAGAGAGAGAGAGAGAGAGAGAGAGAGAGAGAGAGAGAGAGAGAGAGAGAGAGAGAGAGAGAGAGAGAGAGAGAGAGAGACCATAACCTACACTTTTGCAATTTCCACACTTACATACACACTTATATACGAACACACGCTTATATAGGTCGGACCAAGGGCAGTCAGACGAGTATAGCCTATTCCTACCGTTCCATCATTTCGTGTGATGGTGGAGGCGAGCGTGGCAGTCTGGGATACCAAGACTTTTAAAAATCGGGTTGGCATATTATCACTAAAATCATGTGAGACCATCCATAGGTAAATAGCACAAGCTGAGCACAGTCTGGGAAAAATCTGATAAAAAGCTGTCTGAGTGGTGGTAGCCATCTTGATAATCGTATTTTGACCAATATGGCGTGTTACGTAACTTTTAGAATAGGTTTTATCAATACGATTCTTCTTCTTCTTTTTCTTCTTCTTCTTCTTCTTCTTCTTCTTATTATTATTATTATTAGTAGTAGTAGTAGCAGTAGTAGTAGTAGTAGTAGTAGTAGTAGTAGTAGTAACAGTAGTAGGAACAGCAGTAATAGTAGCAGTAGTCGTAGTTGTAGTATGGTGGTGGTGGTGGTAGCGGTAGCCTCGAAATTCGTGTTCTTCGATCGCCGACCACAAAGCCATTTCGTTGAGGAGACAAACCCGTCCCGGCGAAAGGCGATACTCGGGCCGTAACGGAGACCACCAACAAAAGCCTGACACACAGGTGAAACACAGCGGCCGCCACTCACCTGCGGGGCTACCTGTGCGTGTGCGTGTGCGTGTGTGTGCGTGTGTGTGTGTGTGTGTGTGTGTGTGTGTGTGTGTGTGTGTGTGTGTGTGTGTGTGTGTGTGTGTGTTTATTAATTTACAACTTAGAGATGTATGAACTATTAACATTTTTATTTATAGATGCTCAATTTTTAGCTTTGCAAGAAATATTTTGGACGTGTCTTTGATTTTATTTGCAATGTAATTCGTATATAGGGAGTGAGTCAGAGAGGGCGGAAATATATGAGAGTGGATGAGTGAGTGAGTGAGTGAGCGCGTGGATGAATGTGAGTACGAAGGCAAAACACACACACACACACACACACACACACACACACACACACACACATTTAATAACACCGTCCACACCTCCTCACACGTCGCCACCGTTCGTCTGGTTAACACTTTTAATATAAAATGTAATGGCTTCCTACATCCTCCATCCCCCCTCCTCCTCCTTTCCCCCTTCTTCCTTCCCCCCCCCCCCCCTTTAATGCGGGAAGAGGGCCAAGTGATAACGCGTCACAGCACCTCCTTCAATAGAGATCATAATCCCATCTAAAGACCCGGGAAACTGACCCTCAAAGCCACTGGTTGGAGACGTCACAGGAGGGAATGAAGAGGAAGAGGAGGAAGAGGAAGAACAGGAGTCTGGAGCCGAGGTTGGAGAAGGAAGAGTAAGGAAACGAAGAGGATGAGAAAAAAAGAAGAGGAATCAGAGGGAAAGCAAAGGGAAGAGTCAAATGATACGGAGGAAGAGGAAGAAGAGGAAGAGGAAGAACAAGAGTCTGGTATTGAGATTGGAGGAGCATATGAAAGACGAGGAAGAAGGAAGAAGAGGAGTCAGAGAAGCAGGAGAAAAAGTCAAATGATACGAAGGAAGAGGAAGAGGAGGAGGAGGAAAAACAGGAGTCTGGAGTGAGGTCGAAGAAGCAGAAGGAAGAAGAAGAAAAAAAGAAAGAAGAGGAATCAGAGGGGAAACAAGAGGAAGAGTCAAATGATGCGGAGGAAGAGGGGAAAGAGGACGGGAAAGAGGAAGAAGGTTCAAGGAGGAGGGGAAGGAGAGCCGCAACAGTCCCCCTTAATCCCTACGGCCACTTTTACCCCTCGAGTATTAATCCCTCTTCTCATCTCCCCTCTAATCTGCACCCAAGTTGCACCCAGTTGCTTGATCCCGGGCGAGAAAATTGGCCCCAAAGATTGTGTCCCAGTTGCCCCTAAGTCGGCGGCGGGTATTTGGGGATTAGCTGCGGGGGTAATGAGAAGCCTGCTGGGGAGGGATGGAGAGGGGGGAAGGGAGGAGGAGGTTGGCTGACTGGTTGGTTGCTTCTTGGTTGGTGGGGTGCTGGTTGTGTGTATATGTGTGTGTAGGGGGGGGGAGGTTGTGTTTGGGGGGGGTGTATATGTGTGTGTGTGTGTGTGTGTGTGTGTTGTATGCGGCTGATATTAATTGAAATGTGGCTGGTATTTGTATTAATTATGGTGGTGGTGATAGTGTTGATGGTGGTGCTGGTGGTGGTGATAGTGTTGGTGGTGTTAGTGTTGGTGGTGGATGGTTGGAGTCGATCATAGTGGTGGTGTGTGGGTTGTGGTTGTGTTGTTGTTGTTGGTGGTGGTGGTGTTGTTCTTGTTGTTGGTGGTGGTATACTAATGTTCGTTTTAGAAATACTTTACGCGATGAAGCTTAAAGTGTGATAATAATTCAGTAATATTTTTTTTTTTCGGACTCAATACTGAATATCGAATAACGTAGAAAGAAGAAACAGAAAGGGCCCTAGTAAACACCTCAAGTCAACTGTACTACATGTAGAAAGAGATAGATAGATAGACAGATAGACATAGATAGATAGCATGAACAGAAAAATAATGTACGACAAAATGGAAAAAGAAGAAAAACAATTCGCCTCACATCCCCCCATCCTGAAAATAAAATGGCGAACGCACGCACGGGGAGGGGAGGTGGGTAGGAGGTGGGTAGGGACGGAGGTAGGTAGGTGGGTAGGTAGGTAGGAGGGAAGTGGGTAGGTAGGTAGGTGGGCCCGAGGCAGCTCCACCAGGCAGAAGGTTTTAATTAGAAGACTCGTCGCCAGCTCAGTCATTGTGATGTTACACTCCACAATTTTCCCCTTCGAATTTCTTTTTTGCGTGTGTCTCATTTATTTCCAGCCGCTGAGGGAGGTACGGGGGGGAGGGGAGGGAGGGAGAGAGGAGAGAAAGAAGAGGGGAGAGAAGGAGAGAGGAAGAGGAGGAGAGAGAGAAGAGAGAGAGAGAAGTTGAGAGAGAGGTTGAGAGAGAGAGAGAGAGAGAGAGAGAGAGAGAGAGAGAGAGAGAGAGAGAGAGAGAGAGAGAGAGAGAGAGAGAGAGAGAGAGAGAGAGAGAGAGAGAGAGAGAGACAGAGAGAGATAGAGAGAGAGAGAGAGAGAGAGAGAGAGAGAGAGAGAGAGAGAGAGAGAGAGAGAGAGAGAGAGAGAGAGAGAGAGAGAGAGAGAGAGAGAGAGAGAGAGAGAGAGAGAGTGAGAGAGAGAGAGAGAGAGAGAGAGAGAGAGAGAGAGAGAGAGAGAGAGAGAGAGAGAGAGAGAGAGAGAGAGAGAGAGAGAGAGAGAGAGAGAAAGAGAGAGAGAAAGAGAGAAAGAGAGAGAGAGAGAGAGAGAGAGAGAGAGAGAGAGAGAGAGAGAGAGAGAGAGAGAGAGAGAGAGAGAGAGAGAGAGAGAGAGAGAGAGAGAGAGAGAGAGAGAGAGAGAGAGAGAGAGAGAGAGAGAGAGAGAGAGAGAGAGAGAGAGAGAGAGAGAGAGAGGAAAGCGTGTGTCAAAGCTCATGTGTTTCAGTAGTTTTGTGGTGAAGAATTTGTTTTGTAACGAGCAAATGTGATGAAGAACAGTGACATTATCCTTGTGTTATCTTCTCCGGCACCTTAAGGGACATGGAAACTATGGGTGTGATCTTAAACGGTTATAATGTAAAAGACATGACTAGTGAAGCATTCCAGTTATAAAGAGGAAATGGAGAATATCAAGTAGAAGAAGAAGAATCTGAAGAAGAAGAAGAAGAAGAAGAAGAAGAAGAAGAAGAAGAAGAAGAAGAAGAAGAAGAAGAAGAAGAAGAAGAAGAAGAAGAAGAAGAATGAAAAGAAGAAGAAGAAGAAGAAGAAGAAGAAGAAGAAGAAGAAGAAGAAGAATGAAAAGAAGAAGAAGAATGAAAAGAAGAAGAAGAAGAAGAAGAAGAAGAAGAAGAATGAAAAGAAGAAGAAGAAGAAGAAGAAGAAGAAGAAGAAGAAGAAGAAGAAGTAGAAGTAGAAGAAGAAAAAAAGAACAAACAATGAAGTATTCTGACTATCTAATACTCTATAACATTTATGTAATCATCATTGGCAGTTAGCTGTTTTGACATTATTTTTCATTCTAAATATTTCTTTACGGGAGTTCGCGCACTAACTCGAAGGTTCTAAACTACGACGCCATACATCTCTTCCTAAGACTTACACAACACATAAACTTTCGCTTACACACCCAAGAAAATAATAACTCGAGAAAAATGTGTTGTTCGATTTAGTGTACAGTTCCATACTTTCCGACCTTACCTCTGCCCCTCTCTTTCTTCTCTTTCTCTTCTCTCTCAATTTAAAATACCTCCAATCTTTCCAATTTAACCTGTTCCCTTTAGCACTCAAGAAATCAAGAGCTCGTGAAAATCTACACATCAGTAACATTCAAGAAACACTATAAGAATGAAGGTTTGATTAGGTAGGGAGCTAATTAGTCTCGTCCATACAGGTAACAGACGGACACGGAAAAAAATAAAAAGGTAAATTAATAAGAAAAATATTGAATGGTAAAAAAAAAAGAAAGGTAAATGAATGGAAAAAAATAAAGGTTAAAAAATTGAAAGGTAAATGAATAGAAAAAATTGAAAGGTAAATTAATAAAAAATGAAAGGCTGAAAAATAGAAAGGTAAATGAACAGAAAAAATAAAAAAGGTAAAAAAATAGTATTGTAAATGAATAAGTGACAGTGAAGAGATGGAAGGACAGATAACAAAGGAGGAAAAATAGGACAAAAGAAAGGAAAAATTGGTGAGTAGAGAGAGAGGGGGGGGGTTGAGGAGAGTGCAGTGAAAATGAGGGAAGAGTGAAGAAAGAAAATGGGATACTGAAAAGGGCATGATGAGGGGTGAGATGAAAGTGGTGTGGTAAAGAAAATGGGTTCTGAAAATAGTGAAGAAAAATACTGAAAATAGAGAAAAATTGTGAAAATAGTGAAAATAGTGAAAATATAATGAAGAAAAATAGGGAAGAAAAATAGTGAAAAAAAATAATGAAGAGAAAATAGTAAAACAAAAACTGAAAATAGAGAAGAAAAAGTGAAAAAAATAGTGAAGAAAAAGTGAAATAGTGAAAAATAGTGAAGCAAAATAGTGAAGAAAAATAGTGAAAAAATAATAAAAAATACTGAAAAAAAGGTAATGAAAAAATATTGAAAAAAGTGAAGAAAATTAGTGAAGAAAAAAACTGGGATATTGAAAAGGTCATAATGAGGAGTGAGATAGTGGTGTTATGGTAAAGAAGATGGGTACTGAAAGGGGTACTGTGAGAGGAGGGCATAGAGAGAAGGGGAAGAAGGAGAGAGGGAAAAGGAGGGATTAGGATGGTGCAGCGGGAATGGTGAAGGGGAAGAGGCATTGAAAGGGGTATGGTGAAAGGGGGGCGGGGACGGGTGACTCGGTGAAGGGGGAGGTGATGAAGGGGACGAGATGAAGAGTGAGACCAAAACACACGGACAGGGAGCATGATAAGGGGGTGCCAAGTCTCTCCTCCTCCTCCTCCTCCTCTTCGGCAGGGTACGTTAGTAGGACGATTAGGGTACGAAGCTGCGGCACGAGACACGGCACGTCCTGCGGCGGAGATTAGGCCACAGAGGAAGAGGAGGAAGAAGAAGAAGAAGAAGAAGAAGAAGAAGAAGAAGAAGAAGAAGAAGAAGAAGAAGAAGAAGAAGAAGAAGAAGGAGAAGAGGAAGAAGAAAAAGAAAAAGAAGAAAAAGAAGAAGAAAAAGAAGAAGAAGAAAAAGAAGAAGAAGAAGAACTACAAGGAAGAGGACGTAGAGGATGTTGAAAGCGTGGAAGAGAATCACAACGAGAACGAGGGAAGCATGAGGAAGAAAAGGAGACGAATGAAGAAGGGAATCATAAAGGGAAGGGTTAAGGCAAAAGATCGAGGAGGAGGAGGAGGAGGAGGAGGAGGAGGAGGAGGAGGAAAAACAGCCACAACTTGAAGGATGGGAGTTCAATATGATCTTACTTATTTTTAGTCTTACTGGAATCTTTCTTTCTTCAAGTAATGTTGTTTGCTTTGTTGTTAAGTGGTTGCTAAGATACAAATCAGTTATTATTTAAGTATCAATAAACTCATTAAGTAGAATGTTACTAGTACTGATTTAAAATTGTTCTCGATTAAAAATACTTCCAACCTTTTTCCTACCTTAATTCTTTCGTTTCTTCTCCTCCTTAAAACAAATGTACCTCTTCTTACTCCTTCGTCAGCCATCCTTGTTACCTCCCAAATCTCTGTCTCCTCCCCATAACCCTTCCATTCTCCCAAGAGCTTCATTTTCTCCCACTTCTTCCGTTCTCGCTACACATCTTCCTTTTTTCCCAGTTCTTCCAATCTCCCCAAACCTCGGCCCCTTTTCGCTGATTCTTCTATTCTCCCCAGAGCTTGTTTTTTTTTCTTTCCTTTTCTTCATTCTCGCCACATCCTCAGTTTCCACTAGTTCTTCCAGTCCTCCCTAAAGCTCAACCAACCTTCGCGTCATTTTCCTCTTCTCCCCAAAGCTTCCTCCTCTCCATTCTTTCTACACCTCTCCTTTCTCCCCGAGCTCCCTTCATTCTTCTGTTCTCCCCAGGGCTTCCTCCTCTCCCCAGCTCCCTTCAAAACTTTCCTGGGGAGTCGCATTCAGCAGGTTTGTCGCTGTGGCACTTCATTCCGGGACGTACCTGCTGGCTGACACCTCCCTCCTCCCCTTCGACGGGCCCGGGGGAGGGAGGGAGGGAGGGAGAGAAGGAGGAATGGCGTGGAGGGGAAAATGGCCCGATGATTGTGAACGGTGTGGAACGGCTGTTGCGAACGATTGCGTGAGTTCGGAGAGTCTTTTTTCGATCTTTTTTATAGTGGGCATGATTGTGATTGTGTGTGGACTGTGTTGATGGAAATTGTGGCACGTGTGTGTGTGTGTGTGTGTGTGAGTGTGTGTGTGTGTGTGTGTGTCATAAAAATGCAAAAGAAAGTAAACGAAAACTGTATGGCTTGTGTCAATATATCGTCGCCCATCGTCATAAAAAAAAAGAAGCTCCCCACTCTTTTACACCTGAAGCCCTAAAACGCCGAGTCGAGGTTTCAACAAAGAAGTGATGCGGCGTTTTTATTCCTGTCAAACGAATCATCCTAAGTCAATGAACAAGTCGAATTATTTTTATTCCTTCTCATCTAATTCCATCTTTCATTTTCCATCCGCCAAACAAAACGCAACATTATATAATCGTAACCTAGCGTAAGATATTCATGATCTAACTTAACACAAACGTAATATCAGCAAACATACTTTTCATCCCGCCTAACCTAACCTAACCTAACCTAACCTAACCTAACCTAACCTAACCTAACCTAACCTAAACAAATTCTAATGCAGGCACAACATAACCTAACTACTACCTTCAACCTATAGAGAGAGAAAATGATGGCTTCGAGAGATGATTCTATATGGTAGACTACACACCATCTGCGACCACCTCGATTCCACAATCATATACACACACCACCGCCAGTCCACACCAAACACGGCTCCTTTACCCCCCACACCCAGCGTTACCATATTACCGTACAGAAAACATCGCATTTATCATTCCAGTACCCAAAAAACTCTCGTACCCACACAGATAACGAGATTCCAGTCAAAGTTATCATTAAAAGCGTTACGATATTTGTGAGTCAGAAACCGGGAAATATGATGTGCTGAGTGGCTAAGCACGATAATTTGGTAAAGCTGCCCACACCCATCACCAACCATACACAGAGGGTGAAGTAGGGAGGAAGGGGGGCTAGGAAAGGAAGGCAATACATTACCAAAATTGCAGATAGAAAAGGAAAGGAAAGAAGGAAGGCAAGGAAAGGAAAAAGAAGGAAAGGAAACATCAGTAGGACGAAAAAGACAAACAAAAGGGGGAAGAGAAGGAACAGAGGTGGGAGGGTAAGAAAAGCAATAAACTAACAAAATAGGAGGATAGAAAAGAAAAGGAAAAGCGAGGGGAAGGAAAAGGAAGGAAAGGACAGACACCCGCAGAACCACACAAGAAGGGAAGGAGGACCGGAAGGAAGAAGGGAAGGGAAAGAAAACATTACGCTAACAAAACATAAGGAAAGAAAAGGAAAGGAAATAAGATAGGAGAGGGAAGGAAAAGAAAGGAAACGAAAGGAAAGAAAACACAATGAGGAAGGAGTATGGGGAAGAAGGAAGGGAGGGAGTAAGGGAGGAAGAGGAGATGGAGACGAGGAGCAATCGAGCACCAAAACAAGGCGCCAATTAGGACAAGAAAGAAAAGGAAAGGAAAGGAAACGAGAGGAAAGGAAACACAAAAGTAAGAAAACACACAACGATGAAGGAGTATGGGGAAGAAGGAAGGGAGGGAGTAAGGGAGGAAGAAGGAGATGGAGACGAGCAGCAATCGAGCACCAAAACAAGGCGCCACTTAGGACAAAAAAAGAAAAAGAAAGGAAAGGAGAGGAAGGAAAACACAGCTCGAGGACAACATAGCCGACACAAGGGCTGGGGTTGGTAAGGAGGGGGAGGAGGGAGTGAGGGAGGGAGGGAGGAAGAGGAGGAGAAAAGAGAGCAATCGTGAAAATGTGCGTCGAGGTTCCATAAAAGTCAAACTCCACCGCGAATATTGCCCTTCACTTCCTGCCGAAATGGACCAAAAAAAAAAAAAAAAAAAAAAATCCACGATGGATATCACAGCAAACTTCCTTCCCCTTCCCCTTTCCTTCCCTTCCCTCTCCCCTTCCTCCCCTCCCCTCTCCTCCCTCCTCACACACACCCTCCACGCACACTCGAAAAACATCCGTAATAAATAATTTCGATGTAGTTTTATGGGTGGCCAGCTCAACGCTTTATGGTGAGAACACTCTCTCTCTCTCTCTCTCTCTCTCTCTCTCTCTCTCTCTCTCTCTCTCGACGCTTGCCACAAAATGTACTATAATGGCTTCAAGGGTGAGAGACTGTGTGTGTAGGGCGTGAGGAGGAGGAGGAGGAGGAGGAGGAGGAGGAGGGTCGGGCATGAAGAGTAGGTTAATGGGGGGGAGAAGAGAAGAGGAGGAGGAAGTGAAATGAATAGAAAATGTTGGAGAGATTGGGGAGATGTAGGGAGATAAATAGAAATGAGGGGAGAGGCAGGAAATATGAAGGAAAGGGGAGCACAAAAAGGAGGAGGAGGAGGAGGAGGAGGAGGAGGAGGGCAAACGCAAGGAAAAGACTGAGTAGGAGAACAGGGATAAGGAGGAGGAGAAAGGGGTAGGAGAAGAGGGAGGAGAAGGAGGAGGAGGAGGAGAGGGAAGGAACAGAGATATATAAAGGGGGGGGGGAGAGCAGGCGTTCTTATTAGCGTATGGTAAATAAATGAAGGAAACGAGGACATAGGAAGATAAAGCGAGGAATCAAAGCCCAAGGAAGAATAATACATGAATGAATTACCATTTTAATGAGGCGTGTGGCGAGGGAAGAAGTAGAAGGGAGGGGCCTGCGTGTGTGTGTTAATACTGGGTGGTGTTGTGGCGGTGGTGTTAGTGAGCGGTGGTGTGGCTGTTGGGATGTAGAGTGGTGTGGTGGGACACTCATTAAGGTGGTATGGGTGATGGGATGTAGTGTGTTGTGATGGGACACTCTTCTGCATTAATATGGTGTGGGTGTACAAAGTGATGGGATGATGCTGTGGTTTAGTGGTCGTAGGTGTCCCGTTATTACCAACTCAGAAACGGACGGTAGATACTATACTGTTTTTCGCCTTCGTATAATTCCACACGCTGACATTTAACAGCCTTTTTCACAAAACAGTTCTTTCCTAACCCTAGAGCATGAACGCTGTGGTCGAGTCATGTAAACACTTACGCGAGGTAATATATATTTTTTGGGGGGGGGGCAAAATAAAGATGATTGTATTCAAAACTTATTGAATCTGGAAAAAAAAAACGAAAAATATTACTTCTGCTTGCACATCTTATGCTGTTTCAATTGCTTGTTACAAAAACTGATTGCGTAATCTAAGGGCAATTAAAGATAAGAAAACACGAAGATATTTTGTATAACTATACCAAAAGTATCGCGGTATAGATAGGACTAAAGCTGAAAAGATAAGCGTCGACCCACACACCCAAGTCGTGGGAGTCTCAGCTGTGGAAGCGAGTCTCCTGCCACCAATAGGAGCTGTAGGAAGAAAAGGGTCTATTATCGAAAGTCATAAAGTGCTTTCTGCAATAAATATCAAAAGAAAAACTTTTACCACTGCCTATAAACACAAAACGATTAGAAATTATATTAGTAATGTTTTGAGAGTCAAGGGACGACATTTGATCAAAAAAGATTTTTTTACCCCGTATAAATCAGCAATAACTTAAAAATATGATTTTTTTGCGAAACAATAAATTACAATGTATTGATAATAAATATTTTGTTAACTATTGTTTACCCTCTGTAAATGAATACGAAGTTATTGATTGTGAAATTCTTACCTACACTATCCTGCGCACTCCACACCAAAGGGTTTGATGCGGCGAGTCCACACAGGGCGGCGATAGGTGTGGCACCTGCGTTGTGGGAGCTGCTGCATGTCAGCACTGCGTGGCCTGGGTCAGCAGCACTGGCAAGTGACGGACCGCCGCAGATGGTGCAGATGACTGTCTTGGGAGCTTTTGATGTTTAAGGAGTATTGGGCTTCTGCTGCCTCCATGTCGTGATGTTGCCCACTGCTAACTCCTTATATATACATTTGATCCTTCTGGTACCTCATCCTCTCTTCATTTCTGATTTTCACTCCTCATTATCCACGCATATTTGGACGTAAACATTTTCGTCGAGTACAAACCAAAACCCGTCCCTGCACCCCACCACAAGCGAGCGAGCGAGCAACACAACACTACCCTCCGCCACAAAACCAACGAGATATTTGAAGCTATGGGGGACGCAGCCACATCAGCGCCAATGGACACGCAGGGATCACGTTAAAACGAACGCTTGGGGATTTTCCTACTCCACGCAAGTCTTCTACTGATAACACACTGAAACTAAAGCACCACCCTTTCCTTGACCTTAACCAATATGCACAATACATTTTAATATGATTCGGTTTCTTAAGACACTACAGCAAAAAGCATCCTTCATTCTCTTATAAAATCCATGCAGCCCTTAATTTGTACTCACCATTTTGCAGAGACGGTGATGGTTCCTCCTCTTTCCATCCCTTGACACAACTGAACTCTACGGGGGAAACAGAAAGGGAGTGAGAAATAGGAAACGGGAGTGAGGAATAGGAATGGAGAAGAGTATATGTGTGTGTGAAGGGGAAGAGGGGTAGAAAGAGGAAAGGGAAAAGAGGAGTGAGAAATGGTGGGAGTGGGGAGGAGAGAGAGAGAGAGAGAGAGAGAGAGAGAGAGAGAGAGAGAGAGAGAGAGAGAGAGAGAGAGAGAGAGAGAGAGAGAGAGAGAGAGAGAGCGAGAGAGAGAGAGAGAGAGAGAGAGAGAGAGAGAGAGAGAGAGAGAGAGAGAGAGAGAGAGAGAGAGAGAGAGAGAGAGAGAGAGAGAGAGAGAGAGAGAGAGAGAGAGAGAGAGAGAGAGAGAGAGAGAGAGAGAGAGAGAGAGAGAGAGAGAGAGAGAGAGAGAGAGGGGGGGGGTGAAACCAAGTATAAGAGGAGGGAAGAGAAAAGGGGAGGCGGGGAGAATGAAAGGAGGGAAGGCGAGGGTAGAGGGAGAGGGAGTGAGTGTGTGTGAGTGTGTGCATTGGAAAACACTTCATTGTGGACAAGTCTACCGCGGGAAGTTTCAACAACCCCCGACAGATGGCAGCAAACGGTTGACAAAGAGCGACACTGTTGGCTTCTGTTATGGTTTCCTCGTTATAAAAGTATGAGTGACAATGATGAAAAGTATGGCATTAGCATTGTAAATATCGCACAGCTGAAAATGACGATAGAATATGTTAATGTAAGTTAGCCTGTAAATCTAATGATGTCTATTCACATTAAAGAAAATATATCGAAGCGAATTAAAAGTATCGAATGACTTAAACCAGAATGTAAAACTGAACATATGAATGAAAGAGATAAAGTAAAGGGCTGAACTAAAATATGGAAGAAAAGAAAAAAAAAAGACATCCTCGGTATAGTGAAATAAAGATCACTCATAACAAGACAAAATCACAAATAAAACAAACGAAAATTCGACAAAAAACAATAAAATAAGAATATGAATAAACAATATCACATCCAACATTGTTTCCAAAGAGACAAAAAAAATGACACCACAAAATAAAAAGGATATAGGAAAATCTGAACATTACAGTCTCTCTCTCTCTCTCTCTCTCTCTCTCTCACTTCTCACTCTCACTACCCTCACTACCTCACTACCCCCTCTCACTTCCCCTCATTCATACCCCTCTTTCTCCCCCCTTCCTCCCACCATCCCACCACCCCCCCACTCCCATACCACCAAACACAACCCGCCACCACCAATCGTTTGCCGGTCCATTCCTCTTTTATTTCCCCGCGCGCCGCCCGCCATGCACCGCCGCCACCACCACCGCCGCGCCACAATGCAAATATCCGGACACAAAACAAGGTGGATTATGGCCCAATGCCCGCCAGATCACACGACACGGAGGGGGCATGAGGCGCCGGAATCCTCGTATGACAGCGTATAAAAAGGGGGCGGGCGAACTTGTGTGTGTGTGTATGTGTTTGTGGTGGATGAAAAAAAAATGTGACAAAAAAGTGAACAAATAAAGAAAATGGATTACGGAGAGGAAAACATATTGGCAGGACAGAACGTGAGGCAAGAAAAAAAAGTGTAATAATAGTGGCGATAATAATAATAGTGAAAACAATAATAGTAATAATTATAATGAATACCACGTTAATCAAATTGAATAAAACGAGACTAAAACCAATAATAGACCAAATATAAACACCACATACAAGAGAGAGAGAGAGAGAGAGAGAGAGAGAGAGAGAGAGAGAGAGAGAGAGAGAGAGAGAGAGAGAGAGAGAGAGAGAGAGAGAGAGAGAGAGAGAGAGAGAGAGAGAGAGAACAGAGCAAAGACAAAACAGCGAGAGAAATAAAAATGGCCAACAGAGGAGATTAGAGGCGCGCAGCAAATGAATGCGAGGCAGATGTAGCGGCGGGGCGCGCGGCTGTGTCGGACAATGTGTTGCAAGGGCGGGTACATGTGTTGCCATTATACTACCCGCCGCCGCCGCCGCCGCTATCACAGCCACCGCCACCGCCGCTGTTGGTAGTGCTGCTGTTGTGGCTATTGATGATGCTGATGATGATGATGATGCTATTAATGACACCTTACGCAACACAGTGGTTTGGCTGATGTACTATACTATCACTACTTCTACTTTTACTACATTACTACTATTACTACTCCTGCTACTGCTACTGCTGCTGCTGCTTCTACTACTGCCACTACTATTACTTCTATAAATGCAACTACGAGGCAGCAATCAAAAACTAATGTTGGTATTAACACTGCTTTAATAAACCTTTCGGCGAGATAATACCCAATTCTTCACCAGCTTCAGACCAATAATAACAGCCAACACCGCCACCAGGGCAGCCATTCCCAGTCAAAACATATGGCTACAAGCAGCCTTATAACAATGGTATATATAGTTCATTCTCATTCTGACTATTTTAGTGGAGGTGGTGGCGGTGGTGGTGGTGGTGGCGGTTGATGTAGTGGTGGTGGTTGTAGTGATATTGGTGGTGGTGGTGATGGTAGTGGTAGGGTGGAGGTGGTGGTGGTGGGGGTGGGGGTATATTTACTGAGGCAAGACAAGCTGGGTGGCATTTCACATTACTACGCTGTCATTAATTATGTTCTTAGTAAATGTATGTATGCAGTCCAGAGCTCAGCATGCGGAGTGTTTGTGGTGTGTGTGTGTGTGTGTGTGTGTGTGTGTGTGTGTGTGTGTGTAATATGCAAGAGCGTGTGTATTTTCCACTTTCCTGTTTGTTTGTCTTCCCTGTTGGTATCTCTTAACTCCTACTTTTTGCTTTGCCTCCTCCTCCTCCTCCTCCTCCTCCCCGTTTCTCAAATTCCTGTTCTCTCTGTTCTCATTTCTGAATATTTCTCCTTCTGTAAGAAACATAATCACTATGCTGTAATCCTACTATACGCATGCTGTAATCATGTCTCATTATAAACCATGTTCCTATTTTTTATTTTTTTATTTTTTTGCCATAAAGAGCTCTTCAGGATCAACGAGTTAATACGAAATCCATTTTTCAGGTGTACGAAAAGTATCACACAACAGGTAAGGCACACATGATACCTGAGAAGCGGCCAGAACCAGATTAAATCACTAATTAATCACGTATTGGCATCATGAGTTTTATTCGGAGAGAAATGGGTGTACATCAGAATATGCTAAATAAGGTGCCTTGTATGTGTAACCCTGAATAGAAAACAATATAATGAGTTTATAGTTAAAAAAAATATAATGAATGAAAAGAGGTCACAGTAGCGGCCGTGGTGACATAAGGGTAAGGCGGCAGTGTTAGTGGTGGCGGCGACGGTGTTATGGTGTTGCGGTGGTGGCGGCGGCGGGAACAGGAGCAGGAGCAGGAGCCGGGTGACGCGGGGTGTCCATGACATGAGCCCCGCCAGGATTCGCTAGCGGAGGGAGGGTCGCGGCAGCGGCAACCTGATCTGGCCGCGCTCCTCCGTGCGCCCCGCCCCTCCCGCCGCGGCTTTGTAACAGCGAGATTCCTGGCGGTGCTCTGCCTCCTTCCTGTCCCCTGTGGCTCCTCCTCGCCGGCCCCTATGACGCGAGGCCCAAAGAGCGCTGGTCCCCCGCCGCCCCTCCTTCCCGGCGTCGATCGCGGCGGCTTGTAAAATATGTAATGTAATCCCGAGAAGCGGCTGTGTGGGCGTGGCTCCTGACCCGGGCTCCGACACTCGTCCAGCGCCGCCCCGGACTGACTGACTCCCTCCCTCCTGTGCTCCTTCCCTCCTGCCGCTCCTCCTGCCACCGCCGGCATTTTCTACGCCTCATCCAGGCCGCCGCGAGGAAGAAAATGCAAATGAGGTGTTGATCAGCACCACCGCGGCGATGGAGGCGCTCCGACACACCTGTAGTACGATCCACCTCCCCCAAGCTTAATTACCTGACTCCACTTCCCCAGGTATGATTAATTAATGACATACCTCCTCGACACAGGTGTATTATCGTCTCCATCATATATTATTACGACGACGGGAAAAATACGAGAGGCTCAAGAGGAAGGTGTGTTGACAGCAAACGGTGTTCCCATTATTCAGGGTAAAAAATGTGAGGCTGGTGCCCTTCACGGTAATGAGACGGAGCAGCGCCGAGACCCCGCCGTGTGTGTGCCTTCCTGGTGATGGCACACGGAGCCCCACCTCCTATAGAGGGCAACAATGATTTTTCCTCTTCCTCATCCTCCTCATCATCATCTTCATCCTCATCCCAATTCTCCTCATCCTCTTCCTCCTACTGTATACTGCTCTATCTACTGCTAGTCCTCTTCATCCTCCTGCCTCCCTGATGATGGCACACGGTACACTATCTCGTATAGAAAGCAACGACGACTCCTCCTCTTCCTCGTCATCTTCATCATCCCCAAACTCATTATAATCCTCCCCATTCTCCTACAATTACTGTTACTACCTCCTAGTTCTCCTCCTCCTCCTCCTCCTCTTCGCGGTCCTGAAGCCTCCTACTGAACGCAACAATGACTCTCCCTCTTCCTCATCATCTTCATCATTCCCAAACTCATCATGATCCTCCTCCTACTACTACTATTACTCCTGCTACTACTACTCTACCTCCTCCTAGTCCTCTTCCTCTTCCTCCTCCTTCTTCTAATCTTCCTCCTCCTCCTCCTCCCCCTCTCCCCGGTCCTGGAGCCAATCAGTCACCAAGTCCCTCGCTGAAGAGTCCTCAGCCCTCCTCGTACCCGCCACTCGGCCCCTGAGTCCCCCAAGCCGTCAAAAGTCCTGCTTATAAAGAAGTTCTTGGTTCTCGCCGGGCCCGACCACACTTCTCTCAGGACTCCTAGACGTCGACGACCCTTTACGCTTCCCAGACCCTCCTCCTACTCTTCCTCCTTCACTTCCCTCTCCCTTCTAGTCCTGCCACTCCTCTCCCCTCCTGCTGCCGCCGCCACACCCACTCCCTCAGGCACCCTCCGCCACACCGCGCCGCCCCTAGAACCAAGCAGACAAAAATCCCTTCTTCCAAAAAAAAGTTCCTTCGCCCTTAACCTCCTGACTCCCTCCCCGCCCTTACTTCCATCCCTTCGCCCCTCTTCTCCCCCCCCCCCCCGCCCTTCCTTCCATCCCTTCGCCCCTCGTCTCCGCCCCCCTCCCCCCCCCGTCAGGCCCCGGCAGCGCCCCTCGCCCCCTATCAGCGCCGCCCCTTGAGAGTGAGTGGCGCACGTCACAGTGATAATATTTACCGGACCACTTGAGGAGCTGAAGGACCACTTGCCCGCCTGAATATTAAATTCCCCACCCTGTTTAACGTCGCTAACAGGCTGTGGCGTTTGGGGGGAAGGAGTAGGGGCAGGGGGAGCACGGACAGGGGGGCAGGGGGCAGGGGGTGCAGGGGACCGTGCCTTCTCCTTACAGAAGCCGAGGTCTCCGTGGCCAATGGTCGGAGTTTTTAGTGTGAAGAGGCCGAGCAATTAAGCGGATTGATTGTTGAGGGCGTGTGACGAATGGCGGAGCTGCGGGCCAGGGGTGCATGGCGCGTGGGGGGGGAGGTAAGGAGGAAGGTGCAACAAGAGGCAGGTGGTGGCGAAGGAGGGAGGGAGGGAGGAGGAGGAGGAGGAGGAGGTAACCAGCCACCCAGTCGGCCAGTCAAGGGGAAGGAAGAAGATGGGAGCGGAGAGGCAGCAGAGAGGGAACCGAGGGGGTGGCGGCAGGGGCGGTAATATAGGTGGCAGGGGAGAGGCGAGGTGTATGGGTTGCTAGCAGGTTAGGCAGGCAGTCAGGGGCAAGAAGAGGATGAGTAGGAACAGAGAGAGAGGCGGAGTAATGAAAGAGGATGAGAGGAAGAATGGATGGGAACTAAAGGATGGCTACTGAGGAAGGCAGAACAGGTAGCGGAGTGGTGAGGGAAGGGAAAAACAGAAGACAGGTGAGTGAGCAAAGTAAACCGATAAAAATGGTTAAAAAGATGCAGTGGGACGATGAGGGGGAAGAAAGCAGTTACATTTATAGGCGATAGTAATAAGTACGACGCCATAAGTAGAGAGGTCAAGACTGTATAAAAAAGGCCAGGTTGAAGCGAAATTAATTAAAATGGGCGAAGACTCAAGATACCTGTGTAAGCAATCGATGAAGAAGCAACTTAATGAATATATATGGAAGTGCATTTCTGTTCGAATTAGTCATAAACAGTTAGAAGGGAAACATTGAGGATGAGAAGGGTGTAGTAGATAGGTTAGTGAATTGGTGAATATAGAGAGAGGAGGAAGGAATAAGAAGGATGTAATAGGCCGACAAGAATGAACAAGAAATAAGGTTTGCAGTCATTAGGAAGAAGACAAGAGAGCAGACATAGTGAAAGGGAGGAAGGGAAAGAAAAGGTTGAGGTCGGAAGCAGAGTAAAGAAAGAACTGCAAAAACGGACAAGAAAGATGGATTCCAATCATTGGTAAGAACAGAAAAAAATATAGGGAAAGGTAGGAAGAGAAGGAACAGGCTGAGGTTGGAAACAAAGGGAGGAAACAACTACAAGAGAGAGTCGTGGTCAAGAGGAAGAAGATGAAAGAAGAGGATGGGAGGAAGGGAGGTAGGGAGGGAGGTAGGCAATACTTGGTAACAGGGGGAGCTTAAGGGTCTGAGATCACTGCTTGGAACACCCACACCCACACGGCGGCAGGTGAGGTGCTTGGCGGCCACCTGAGAGCATCTGCCTCGCCGCCGCCGCCGCCTCCCGCAGGTGTGAATCATCGTGGGGCACCGGGAGGGAAGGTGGTGGGGCGTTATTTGGTATTGTCGGAGTAATGAGAGGTGTGTGGGGGGGGATAATTTTTTTTCTTTTTCTAAAGTCAAGGGAACTAGCAAAAATACACGTGTGGAAAGGTAATAAGTGGAGAGGAAATGAATAAATAAAGAATAAGTAGAAAAGAATAGTAAAGCAAAACCAACATGATGCAAAATTAATAAAGAAAAAATGGAGTAATATGAATAAACAAAGGAAAACAAACTAGAACAAATAAAACAAATTAATCAACGAAGGAAAATGATATAAAATAAACAAATAAAGAAAATTAATAAAGAAAAAATGGAGTAAACAAAGGAAAACTAGCTAAAATTAACAAATAAAGCAAACTAAGAAACAAAAGATAATGAAGTAAATGAACAAATAAAGTAAATAAATAGACAAAAGAAATATTAATAAAGTCAAACAACCCTTCCCTGTAAGCCGCTATCTATGCGAACATCAACGATAAATCATGACCAGCGTCGGCCCGTCCGTCTCCGCGGCTAATTTCCTCTCGGCACTTATTCCCCACGTCGTCTCCACGTCTAGTCACATTCCTCTTATACCTGTTGCCAGCCTCCGCCCCGCCCTGCCCCGC
Source organism: Eriocheir sinensis (assembly GCF_024679095.1). Classification (NCBI taxonomy): domain Eukaryota; kingdom Metazoa; phylum Arthropoda; class Malacostraca; order Decapoda; family Varunidae; genus Eriocheir; species Eriocheir sinensis. The sequence continues at coordinate 15,624,344 of NC_066516.1, forward strand.
CCCGCCCTGTCCTGCCCCGCCCCTCCCTGCTCCTCTCTGCCTGCCTCCACCATCTCTACATCCATCTCAGTCTCTCCTTCAGCTTTCGTCACCTTCACTAATCCACTATCACATCTACTTTCACCTTCACCTTTCGTCATTCTCGCTGTCTACTTCCGTTTATTGTCTGTCTGTCCGTTTGTGTCTGTCTCTCTCCAGTTAACAGAAAATACAGAAACAAGGATAGCTAAGACAGACAGACAGACAGACAGATAGACACAGGCTGAAAAACTGAAAGACACAGAGACAAGCAGACAGACAGAAAGAAAAACAGACAGTCACAGACACAGACACAGATAAACAGAAACACAGACAGACAAACGGAACTAAAGAGAAACAACAGAGCCAAAGAGATCGAGAGCAAGAGAGAAAAAAACAGACAAACGGGCAAAAAATAAGAAAAATGAGAGAGAGAGAGAGAGAGAGAGAGAGAGAGAGAGAGAGAGAGAGAGAGAGAGAGAGAGAGAGAGAGAGAGAGAGAGAGAGAGAGAGAGAGAGAGAGAGAGAGAGAGAGAGATAGAGAGAGAGAGAGAGAGAGAGAGAGAGAGAGAGAGATAGAGAGAGAGAGAGATAGAGAGAGATAGAGAGAGAGAGAGAGAGAGAGAGAGAGAGAGAGAGAGAGAGAGAGAGAGAGAGAGAGAGAGAGAGAGAGAGAGAGAGAGAGAGAGAGAGAGAGAGAGAGAGAGAGAGAGAGAGAGAGAGAGAGAGAGAGAGAGAGAGAGAGAGAGAGAGAGAGAGAGAGAGAGAGAGAGAGAGAGAGAGAGAGAGAAACAGACCATGATTCATTTAGCAGCAGACGAGACCCGGCCAATATTGAGCTGACCCCCGCCTCTTGACAATGACGGATAAATGGATTTTTGATTCTGGCTTCGTGCGAGAACTGAAAGAATCCGAACTCTGGAATTGGATTTCGACGGCGAGCATATTTGACCATAAATTCATCGGTCCGGGGAGGGTGAAGGACAGCACGAGGAAACGTAGGAGGAGGAGGAGGAGGAGGAGGAGGAGGAGGAGGAGGATGGTAAGTGAGTAGTGTAGGATGCTGGGAGAGAAGGGATGAAAAGAAAGAGGATGCTGAGGATGTTGAGGAGACGAAGGAGAAGGAGAGACAAGGAGAAAAGATACGCGAAGAAACGCAGATGGAAAAGAATAAAAACGTGGAAAGGAAGATGAAGGAAAAGGTAAAGGGAGGATGAAAAGGTAGAAAAAAGTTAAAGGTATAGAAAACCAAGAAAAAAAAGACAGGTTACATAAAGAAAAAGATGAAAGGAGCAAGGAAGGAAAAAAGCTTACGAAGAAAAGAGCAAGAAAACAGAGTGAAGAGAAAATAAAAAACAACGGACAAGATGAAAAGAAGAAGGAGGAGGCGGACCAGCATGAGAAACAGGAGAAGAATGAAGGTAAGAGAGAACGCAGAAAGATAGTGATGAAGTAAAAGCAAACGAAGAAAAAAAAGTATGATAGGAAGGCAGGTGGTGAATAAAAAAAATAGGAGTTGGCAGTCACCCTTCATAGACAAGATAGAAGGAAGAAAGGGAGGAAGGGTAGAAGGAGATAAGTAAATGAATAAGCAAGGAAACAAGGCAGTAGAACAGTAAGGAGGGAAACAAGGAAGAAAGCGTGGAAAGAAGGGATGAAGGAAGGAAAAAACGAAGGGAGAAAGGAAAGATGAGTGGAGGGAAGGAAGGGAGGTAAAAATGAAGGAATGGAAAAGGGAACAAGACAGTAAGGAAAAAGGGAGGATGCTAAGGTAGGAAGGAAGACAGAAAAACGAAGGAAAAAAGATAAATATAAGAAACAAACAAAATAAGAATAAAAGAAAGAAAAGAAAAAGCAAGAACAGAAGGAAGAAGAAGAACAAAAAAACAAGCAAAGCAGCAGGAGTAAAAACAGGAGCAGGAGAAGGAGCAAAAGCAGCAGGAGGAACAAAAGCGAGAGCAGAGGCAAGAAAAGGAGGAGGAGAAGGCGCAAAAGCAGCAGGAGGAACAAAAGCGAAAGCAGAGGCAAGAAAAGGAGGAGGAGAAGGAGCAAACGCAGAAGCAAAAGGAGGAGTATGGGGGGGAGGATGAGGAGGAGACACAGGAGGAGGCGGAGGAGGCGGCTTGCAGGAGGAAGAGGTGATGTCGTTCACAGATTTACGTAGATTTTCCGCGTCCAAGATCCATGATGATAATATATCGTTTTGGACCCGCACGAGTACGTTATGCAGAGGCCTGGCGCATAGGGGGGGTGGGGAGGGGGAGGAGGGGAGGAAAAAGGGATGACTGAGGTGGGGAAGGAAGTGGAGGAAGAAGAGGATGGGAGAAGAGGACTGGAGGGAGGGAAAGGAGGAGCAGGTGATGGTGGTAAGGAAGGAAGAGGAGGAAAGGGGAGAAGAAGGTGGAAAAAGATGATAGTGGAAGGAAAGTGAGGTTGTGAATGGCGAAGGTGGTGACGAAGGTATGGAAGAAAGGGGAGGAAAGGAAACAAGAGGGTATAAAGGATCAGTATTGGGAAGAAAGGTGGAGGAGGAGAATAGTGGTGGAAAGGAAGAACAAACTGCAAGAAATGGGAAAAAGAGAGAAAAGGGGGATGAAGGAAGGAGGAAGAGAAGAGAAACAAGAAGAGGCCTAAAGAGAAGAGAATGGGAAGGTTATGGATTGAAGAAAATGGAAATGGGTAACCAAGCGGAAGATGGAGTAAGAAAAGGAGGAGAAAGACAAAACTGAGAAGAAAGAAAAGCAAACTGATTTGAGAGAGAAAGAGAAGAAGAGAAGAGAGGAGAGAGAACGATCTTATCATTTGCTTGTGAAAGGGGGAGGAGAGAGAAGGGGGGAACTTGAGAAGGCGGAGGTGGAGAAGGAAGAAGAGGAGGATGGGGAGAAAAAAAAAAGTAAAGAGCAAACTGCGGGGCGAGGGAGAGGATTGAGGATGGATATGCAAAGGTGGCAAAACCTGGAGGAGGAAAACGGAGGGAGGGAGAGACTCGGGCAAGGAGGTCAAGGGAGGTGATGGGCAGGGAGAGGACGGGGCCATGGTGGGCTGAGGGAGAGGATCGCAGAAAACAACACGGAGGGAAGATGAAGCCAGGCCGAGAGGGAAATGGAGGAGTGGCAGAGGAGAGGCCGATGAACTAAAGGATAAGGAAGATAAATTGTAATAGGGAAAAGGAAATTGGAGAAAGGATATTGATAGGAGGAAGAGGAAGTAGATGTGTGTGAAGAAAATATAACGAAAAGATATAAACAAACGAAGTAGAAGATATTGAAAGTAGAAGACAGCAACAGAGACATTAGAATCGGAGGAATATGAAAACAAAGAAGAGCAGAATGAAAAAAATATACTTATGAATTAGGAAAGACACAAAGGCGAAAAAAAAGAACACAGAGGAAAAGAAGGCTAAGATGAAAGATAATGAAAGAAGGAAATGTATATGAGAACTCAAAAACGGAAATAAATATAATAGGCAGAAGTAATGTTATAAGCAGAAGTAGTAGTAGTAGTAGTAGTAGTAGTAGTAGTAGTAGTAGTAGTAGTAGTAGTAGTAGAAGTGGTGGTAGTAGTAGTAGTAGTAGAAGTGGTAGTAGTAGTAGTAGTAGTAGTAGTAGTAGTAGTAGTAGTAGTAGTAGTAGAAGTAATAGTATTAAAAAGTAGCGATTAACGATAAAAGGATAAAAAACAATCTCTTGTGGAAGGATCATGTGAGAAGAGATAAAGGTAAGAGAAGTAAGGGAACAAAGGGGGGGGAGGGGAAAAGGGAGAAGAGGGAGCCATTAAGAGATCGTCAGGTGGGCTGCTGCAGGTAGTACCCGGGCAGGTGTGGGGTGTCGGCGGAGGAACAGTACCCACCTGCGTTACTAAGTGATTAGCTCAGAGTACATCAGGTGTGTGTGTGTGTGTGTGTGTGTGTGTGTGTGTGTGTGTGTGTTTTTACGTCGCGGCCTATAGCGCCGGTAGGCTTTTTCCCGGTGGGGCCTGATGGTCGGCCCAAGGCTTCTTCCCGGTGGGTCCTGATGGTCGGCCCAGCCCGTTCTGGCGCAGGCGAGTGTTTATAGTGGCGCCATCTTGCATTGGCTCATGCTGCCCTCCCGGTTGATAGGTGGTCTTCTGGACAGCATGTGGGTAGTTTTAAGCCACTCGGCGGCGGCTGAAAAATCCCAGCTTGGTGGCACCGGGCGGGGATTGAACTCGCGTCCTCCTGAACGCGGTGGTGTTACTCTGTCGATTCAGCCACCGCCTCCCCTATAATTTTTTTTTTTTTTTGTGTGTGTGTGTGTGTGTGTGTGTGTGTGTGTGTGATATAGTAAACGATGCAGCTATAGGGCAAAAAAGAAGAAAAAAAACTCGTTGGCGCAAGGTGTGTGTATGTATGTGTAAAATGGAAGAAGATGCGTTTATAAGACATATTTCTCACCAATTTATTTTTTTAGCATTTACTTTAGTGATTCATATGACTTCTTTATTTTTTTTATATATTTACTTTCCCTTACTCTGTTAAATATATATGAATCCCCATTTCTTTGTTTATTTCCATATTTCTCCTTCTTCGTCTCCATGTGTTCACGCCACTGTCTGAATTACCTGCATCGATAGTGAAGACCATTGATTCCAGAGACTTCAAATTAGGGCAATGGCGATGATGATGATGATGATAATGATGATGATAATGATGATGATGATGATGATGATGATGACCTACAGCTATATACTACTCGTCAAGAACACACAAAAAACGCCATTAATATGATGACAATGCTGCTGCCGGTGATGGTAATAATAGTGGTGATGGTGATGCTATGATGATGATGGTGATGACGCGGTAATTTACCCATAATAAAACTGCGTCAACAGTAATTATGTCGGATCCGTCATCAAGGTCGCATTCCCCAGCCGCTAATTTATGGCCATCACTTCGCGTCTCTGGATTTATCGGGACAGCCAATAATCAAACCGGCGGGGAAAAAAATAAAAATGATGGAAAAAAAATACATATTCGATTACGTCAAATATTACCGCTCAGGGCGACACGATTCTAGCCTGCTGTGTAGTCTGACCTGTTCTTGGTGCACACACACACACACACAAAGACACACACGCATGCATACGTACATACATACACACAAACAAACATACATAGCCTAAAGCAGAGGAAGAAGAAGAAGAAGAAGAAGAAGAAGAAGAAGAAGAAGAAGGACGAAGAGAGAGAGAGAGAGAGAGAGAGAGAGAGAGAGAGAGAGAGAGAGAGAGAGAGAGAGAGAGAGAGAGAGAGAGAGAGAGAGAGAGAGAGAGAGAGAGAGAGAGAGAGAGAGAGAGAGAGAGAGAGAGAGAGAGAGAGAGAGAGAGAGAGAGAGAGAGAGAGAGAGAGAGAGAGAGAGAGAGAGAGAGAGAGAGAGAGAATGGGGGTGGGAAAAAAAATATACACCCTTTATCTCGGGAAATTCGTGGAACAACACTTGACTGACTAAACAAAACAAAACAAAAAAACACTCCTACAAGCACCAACACTCAGCCCACAACGGAGCACACACTTCCCCTAACACTCCTCCACCCTTACCTTTACCTGTCCGTTTACCTTCCTACCTTGGCAATTACTTTTAAACATCCTGCTTTACTCTCTTCCTCCTCCTGCCTTTGTTACGCCTCAATATGTACTTTTAAACTCTCCAGTACTCACCATTCATTAACTTTCTATAATCACACTTACTTCCATTCTGTTTCTTTCTCCTTTCCCCTTTTCTTTTTATCGACAACTCCCTCCTTTATCTTCCTATCTTTTCTGTTATTATTTTTCCTTCCTCTTTTAATTCCTGTTTCTTTCGCCCTCCTCTCTTTTTATCAACTTATTTCCCTTTCTTCATTTTCCCTTACTACTTTTTTTCCTGCTTGTTTCTTTCTTCTTTCCCCATTTTTATCTACTCGACTCCTTTCGTGTCATGCCTTCTCCCTTACTATTTTTTTCCTTCCTCATTTCCTTCTTGTTTCTCTCTTCTTTACCGCTTTTTATCCTTTCCCTAAATGTATTCTACCTTTATATTATTACATTTTCTCATCATTTCCTTCTTGCTTCTTTTCTTTCCCTCTTTTTATCGACGTAACTCCTTCCTATCTCTTCCTATCTTCCCCCTTACTGTTTCTTTTCTTACTCTTTTCCTCAATCTATCTTTCCCTCCTTCGCGGCCACTCCGGAGCGTCAGGAAGTACCTACTGGCCACCCGAACACCTGGCAAGGTAAGAAGATCACGTAAGACTTCCCCCCCCCCCTAGGGCATACAAGCGGAGGAGGGAGGAGGAGGAGGAGGAGGAGACGTAAGGAAGGTAAGGAGAGGAAGCAGGAGGAGGAGGAAAGGGGTAAAAAAGAGGAGGAGGAGTAACGAAGGTAGAGAGAGGAAGCAAAAGGAGGAGGAAAGGGGTACAGAGGCAGCCAAGGAGGAGGAGGAGGAGGAGGAGGAGGGCAGCCGCTGAGTGTCAGTTCCGATCAAGCACTCCACGTGTTTACCTGAAAGAGATTAACCAAGGACCGCCTGTTGCCCCGCCAGCCTCCCGCGGCGGGGCATGGCGGGGCGGGGCGCGGATTGGCAGGGTGGGGCGAGGAATAATGAGTTAGCACGGGGCGAGGCGGGGCGGGGAGGGGCGAGGTGGGGATGGGCGTGGCAGGGCGAAGAGAGGGTATGAAACGGTGGGATAGTGCTGGCGGGGTATGGCTTTGGTTAGGGTGAAGGGGGGGGAGGGGCGTGGCAGGGTATAGCATGGAGGGGCGAGGTGAGTCTGGGGGCTGTATGGCGCTGGACGGGATAAGATGATGGGAACAAAGGAAGGGAAGACAGAAGAAAGATACAGAAGACAAGTAAAGTGAGGAAAAGAGTAAAGTGTTTTTTAATAATCATTGCATTCAAAGACCTGACAAAGCGATCGACCAAAATATTAAATCATATTATGCTTGAAGAAGAGAAGGAAAATACACGCAAGAAATATGCGATGAAAAGTTCAACAATGACAAAAATGCAGCAACTTAAGAAGAGTGCATGCTGATTAGTACAGCGGATAGTCTGCTCAAGCGACTCAAAATAAGGCCACAGATCGTCATAACTATTCCTTAGGCCATTCTATAACACACATTCTTTCAAATACTTTCACCCGCAGAATGAAATATAAAAGGCCATAAAACGTACCTCTATAACAACAACAACAACAACAACAACTACTACTACTACTATTACTACTACTACTACTACTGATACTACTATTTTTTTATAACTATTAATATTCTAACTACTCATACTACTACCTCTACTATTACTACTGCTGATAGTAGTACTACTACTACTTATACTTATACTACTACCACTACTACTACTTCTACCACTACCATTACTGAAACTAAAATAATGTGAAAATGAAGAATAAAAGTAATAATAATAATAATAATAATAATAATAATAATAATAATAATAATAATAATAATAATAATAATAATAATAATAATAATAATACCATAGCGAATCAAGCTTGTGAAGTATATGATTGCCCAACTTAACAGTTCAATTCACAGGAGCTCCATTACCAAAGTACGGGAATGAGAGAGAAAGAGAGAGGGAGGGAGAGAGAAAGAGAGAGGGAGGGAGAGAGAAAGAGAGAGGGAGGGAGATAGAGGAGCGAAAGAACTTTTATTACCGAAAACGAAAGGCTGCAACGAGATGGGAGTTCTGGGAACACTGAAAACTATTAAGCGAGAAAACATTGGCATAACATAAATAGAGCAAACGAGAGAGAGAGAGAGAGAGAGAGAGAGAGAGAGAGAGAGAGAGAGAGAGAGAGAGAGAGAGAGAGAGAGAGAGAGAGAGAGAGAGAGAGAGAGAGAGAGAGAGAGAGAGAGAGAGAGAGAGAGAGAGAGAGAGAGAGAGAGAGAGTATATATGCATGAGTGTGTGCGTGCGTGCATGTGTTTACGTATAGCAGTAGATCAAAACGGTGAAAGAGCACAAGAGGATGTAAGTGAAAAAAAAAAGAGTAACAAGAGGTGGTGATGCATAGAGGAATGAGGAAAGGGGGATAAATAGCAACCGATGAGGAGGAGGAGGAGGTGGAGGAGGAGGAGGAGGTGAAGTGGCGCTGGGGAAGGAGTGTTCAGAAAGCGCCAGTGTTTAATACTACCTGATAGAACCAAGTGGCGCGCCCTTACTTGGACTGCTCAAGTGGATTACATCAGGACGAGGAGGAGGAGGAGGAAGAGGAGGAGGAAGAGGAGGAGGAGGAGGGGAGATGGTAGTGGTGTAGTAGTTGTGTGGTGCAGTATGGTGGAGGGATGAGAAAGGTGATGAGGGGAGGGAATGGAGGAGGAGGAGGAGTGATGGAAGTGGTGTGGAGCAATATGGTGGAGGGAAGTAAAGGTGGTGAGGGGAGGAAAAGAAGGAGAAGGCGGAGAACGAAGAAGAGGAAAGGTAATGAGAGGAGGGAATGTTGGAGGCGGAGGAGGACAAGGAGCAGGAAGAAGAGGAGGAGGAGGAGGAGGGAAGGCGTAGTGTGTGGAAGGAGGAGGAAAGGTGATGAAGCAACGCCAGAGGTAAGATGCAAAGAGAGATGAAGAGGAGGTGGAGGAGGAGAAAGAGGAGGAGGAGGGGTGAGAGGAGGAGGAGGAGGAAGAAGAGGTAAGAAGAAAAGGAGCAAGTGTTCCAGGAATGTTTTAATAATGTAAAGAACGTGAGGGAGGAAAGGTGAAAAAAGAGGAGGCCCAAAGAGACGCAGACGAAATGAAAGGAAGAGGTAAAAAGTGGAGCCAGTATTAGAGAGAGGCAGCAAATTGAGCAGCCGAGAGAGAGAGAGAGAGAGAGAGAGAGAGAGAGAGAGAGAGAGAGAGAGAGAGAGAGAGAGAGAGAGAGAGAGAGAGAGAGAGAGAGAGAGAGAGAGAGAGAGAGAGAGAGAGAGAGAGAGAGAGAGAGAGAGAGAGAGAGAGAGAGAGAGAGAGAGAGAGAGAGAGAGAGAGAGAGAGAGAGAGAAGAATGGAAGGGGAGGGAGAATGGGAGGGGAGAGTGGAGAAAAGGAGAATGGGACGGAAGTGGGAGGAGAGAGTGGGAGGAATACGAAAAATAGGAGGAAGGGAGATGTATGGGCGGGTGCTGAGAGAGAGAGAGAGAGAGAGAGAGAGAGAGAGAGAGAGAGAGAGAGAGAGAGAGAGAGAGAGAGAGAGAGAGAGAGAGAGAGAGAGAGAGAGAGAGAGAGAGAGAGAGAGAGAGAGAGAGAGAGAGAGAGAGAGAGAGAGAGAGAGAGAGAGAGAGAGAGAGAGAGAGAGAGAGAGAGAGAGAGAGAAAAAAGTTTGGTATATGTATTATTCTACGCAAATTCGCTCTAGACTTTTACTAACAAATCATTAACCTGGATAAGATTTCTATTCACATGTTATAGTTTTCCCCCTCACCTCATTTCACCTCAATACTTCCTATTTCTTAACAATTTTTTTTCGACTAGTTCATCCCTCCATCTTTAATTTTTCGGTTTCATCTTTTCCTCTACGTAAGCTGTCTTTTCTTTACTGTTTTTTTATTAATCCTTCATTATTTTTTTCAGTAATGGTGTGAGGAGTGAGGCCGCCGGTGAATCATGGCGCTGGACTTGTGAAATGACCATGAACTAACCACTATAAGAATTTTAGTAGTAACAGGTATGCTGGTATATCGGTGGTTAGTTAGTCAGTGGATAGTTGTGGTTAGTAGTGGTAGTAATGGTGGTCGTGAGTGTAGCGGGAGGTTGTGGTTATAGGGGTGGTAGTGGTCGTGACGAAAGGTGACGGAGGGGAAAAAAGAAAAGGAGACGCAATAGAAGAAGTTAAATGAAGGGGGGAAGAAGTGGAGTGACGCAAGAGTAAGGAAAACGAAAGGGAGGTCTGGGGGAAGGTAGGGGGAGGAAAGAAGAGGGGGGGGGAGCGGACAGTCTGTCAGGGGACTATATTAACTCTCTAGGCCTGTTTGTCATCCATTCATTGCTTATTAGATTGTTTGGAAACTCTTCAACGGGCAATTGGCTTCCACGAGACTTGGTGTTCGTCCGATTCTTCGCCTCGGCACCGGCACGACTCTCACTCACCGTCCATTCCCCGCATTGTTTTCGCACAACCATAATCTTCAAGCTCAAAACCCTGCATTAAAGGACCTTCTTCAACCCTCACCTCACCTGGAAAAACTGAATTACCGTAAGTATAGTGGTCAGGTACGGACAGGTGAGGACGAGGAGAAGCCAGGGCTGCGTGCAAGGGTTCGGACGCGGCCCTTGTAAAGACCAGTGTTGACAGTGCTCTCGCGACCGCTCGCCACATCGACTACTGCATATTACAACAAACCTCCTGCAATAAGGGCTCTCCCGGCATACAGGCTCCATATATTCTGATCCTTGCGAGCGGCGGGTCTCCGGGAAGGACCTCAAACACAGCTCAATAACCCCGTGTGTGTCCTTAACTCTTTAACCCCTACAGTGGGGCGGCGAGGAGGAGGCGGGCGACTTTTAGCCATCCAGCCCCGCGAGGCTCCCCCGACCCCGGCCACCTACAGGAGTGTGTGTGTGTGTGTGTGTGTGTTCCCTTTCTTTTCCGCGTATGTCCTCCTGTCACTCCGTCTGTTCCATTTACTGATGCAAACTGAATAACATTTTATATAAAGCGTGTTAGTCCTTAATGCAAACAAAAAGCTTATGATTACAATAAATAACTACAACAGTGCAAATGCTAATGATGATGATAATGCTAATAATGATGATGATAATAATAATAATAACAATAATAATAATAATAATAATAATAATAATAATAATAATAATAATAATAATAATAATAATAATAATAATAATAATAATAGACAGCGAAAATATCATTGTGGCAGTTACTAAGAGGTATGAAAAAAGAACATTGAATTATCTACGTATACATCTTTATGCTCCTTCTTTCAGCATATGTAAGTTTTAATTATATCCCGTTATCATCGTTGTGTGTGTGTGTGTGTGTGGAGAGAGAGAGAGAGAGAGAGAGAGAGAGAGAGAGAGAGAGAGAGAGAGAGAGAGAGAGAGAGAGAGAGAGAGAGAGAGAGAGAGAGAGAGAGAGAGAGAGAGAGAGAGAGAGAGAGAGAGAGAGAGAGAGAGAGAGAGAGAGAGAGCGCATAAAGAGAAGAGCGAGGAGGAGCGTCACTCATCTCCCACGAACAAACACCCGTAAAACAAGGTGCTTAGAATATCAATACGGCCGGCTAAATAATGAGACGAAGCGAGGACGGCCGAGGAATACGAATGATCTAATATTCTCGTACAAGTCTCTTTATCTCGCCCTCTCCCACCCTCGCCCCCACCCACCACCCCTCATCCTTCCAGCAGTTTCGTCTTGTCTAAGGGCGGAGAAGCAGGCAGGCAGGGAGGCAGGAGGCAGGCAGCAGAAGGGAGCGAGAGAGTGCCTGATATATAGTGGGAAGGTCGGGGCCTCGAAGACAAAGAAGTCGGCCAACCTTTTCCAATCACCAGACGCTTGTACAGCCATCTGGGGGCCGCGTCTGAAGCTGCTCACTTTCACGCGATTTTGCGGCGCCCACACCAGAGCAGACCAGCTGGCGCCCCGAGGAGGAGGAGGAGGAGGAGGAGGAGGGCGAAGAGAAAGAGAGGGTGAGAGAGGGACAGCCTTTTTTCTCTTGTCTTTTTTTTCTTCTTAATCTCAGCACTCGCCAGTCCGCACAGCACTCAGCTTCACGGGGTACAAGTGAAACATTCTCTCTCTCTCTCTCTCCGCGCAGGCACGAGATAAACATGTTTTTCGGCGGGCTTAGCCAAATTTTGGGTCCGAAGTGAGGGAAGGGATACACGGCGGCGAACACGAAAAGGGCGTGCCGGCTGATTGGGGCGACGGGGCAGACATCTGTACGCCGAACACCCGGACTGCGATAACGGAGCAGCGCCGCCACTCGCTAAATTAACCGGGAGCGCGGGTAGTAGCGGCCTTGTAGTGAATAATGTTATTGCGCAGATACCATTACGATACACTGTTAGCGCCTGAGAGATGGGAGCGCGCCCGATGCTATACTTTAATAACCAGACCCCCCCCCCCCCAACCCAGCCATCTGTATATATTCAAATACTAGTCCACTCTATGTATGTACCCCTCCCACTATCACTACGACCACCACTACTATCACTATCCCCATCACTACGCCCACATCACTATACGCACTCAAGTACTAGCCCACTCTATGTATGTACCTCCCCACCACTACGACCACTACAACTACCACTACTATCACATCCCTACCATCCCATTCACACCATCACTATTAATATCACTCTTCTTCCACTACAATTCCACCTCCATGCCATCATTACCACTATCGCCGACACTACCCCCACCCCCACCCACACCACCACTTACCCCCATCGCCACTAAAATACCACCACCAATAGTTCTGACGTTTACTCCGCTTTCGAAACACACCCGAACTAACTATAACATCACAGTTTTATGTCTCTTTCTCTTTTTTAATCCTCTCGCCTGTCTGCCCTTCCTCCCTTCCCTCCCTCCCCTCCCTTCTCTCCTCCCTTCCCTCCGTTCCCTCCCTCCATGAGTCTCCGATAACGTCACGAGAAAAGAAAAGGGAGAGGATAGTCATTTCACTTAGCAAGGGGAGGGAGAAAGGGAGAGAAGAGAGGGACCGGGAGAGGGATGGGGAGGTGGAGAGGAGGGCAGGGAGAGACTGAGGCGGGGGAAGGGAGGATGGGGAAGTGTAAAGGGGTGGGAGACATGGAGAGGAGAGAGGAAAGGTATGGGGAAATGGGATAGGAGGGTGGAGAGGGCTTGCAGAGAGGGAGAGAGAAGGGAATGAAGGGTAGTGCGATGGAGAGGTGTAAAGGGGAAAGCAATGGGGAATGGAATGGAACAGCGGAATGGGAGAGTGAAGGAAGGGAGAGAGAAGGGAGAGAAAAGGGGAGAAGTGAGTGAAAAGGTGAGAGGAAATGAAAGACAGGATATGAAATGGAGAGCTGAATAGGGAAGGTATAGAAGAAACGAGCAGAGGAAGAGGGGACAGGAGAGCCAAAGGAGGATCGAAAAGGGAAGTATGTAGGAAGAATAGACGAGTGGAAACAGTGGAAGATGGAAAAAGGAAAGTGGAGAGGAAGAGAGAGGAAGGAGGAGGGAAAGAGTTGATGCAAAGGTGCAAAGAAAGGAGGGAGGAAAAAGAGACGAGTTGAAGTGGAAAGGGGAAGTGGAAAAGAGAAAAAAGGGGAAAAAGAAGGAAAGGGAAATAAGAGAAAGTACAGATAACGAGGGAAGAACGAACGAAGAATTAACGCAAATGGAGGAGAACAGAGAAAGAAGCGAGAGAGAGCGGGGAGGAGAGGGGGAGCACTGGGAGGTAAAGGAAGCTCTGTTTACACACCGGGATTCATAAACCAAACTTTTAATTACCGATGCTGCCGGTGGGCCGAGTATCTTGTCATCGGGGGCCGCGGGAGTCACTAAATCAGACCGCGACGGACGCCTTCATATTGTTTACACTCGCGCGCAGGGAGGGAAGCGGCGGGGAGGAACCAGGCGATGCAGCGATAGTGTGTGTGTGTGTGTGTGTGTGTGTGTGTGTGTGACCGCGGGCAACACACCTACACCTACCTACTTTTACCCATCTACGTGCACACACACACACACACACACACACACACACACACACACACACACACACATGCGTTGGGGTATTCATGATCTCTTTATACTTCTTAGGAGCACTGCATGTATTTCTTTTATATTTTTCTTTATTATACCTTTGTTAAGCGTCAGGAATTTCAATGTTGTTTTGGTGCAGCTTTACATCTCGTGGCCAACCTCGTTATTAAGTTTGATCATCGATTAAAATAGGATCGTTCAGCTGAAGTTTTAAGTTTTATGATTTCTTTTGTACTTGAGAGAAAGCAACGTCACAGTAAAGCGTGAACGCCTGACTTTGGGACCTTGAAATTCTGTCAATACATTATCCCACAACACTTTTATATTATTTGCACAATATAAAACGATATCTCGCAAGAAAACAATGGTAAAAAGTATAAATGAAGTAAAAGGAGGTCTCTCTCTCTCTCTCTCTCTCTCTCTCTCTCTCTCTCTCTCCCACTACCATACAAGTAGGCTTACCTCTCGCCTCACTTAATACATTAGACAACTTCATCCCGCAGCAAGACAGTCGGCCGTGTAGCGGAATATTAACCTTTTTTTATCTCTTGCTTATTCTGGCAGTGTATGATCCTGTCTGTATACAAATGTGCGCAGATGTGCATGTTTACGTGTGTGTGTGTGTGTGTGTGTGTGTGTGTGTGTGTGTGTGTGTGTGTGTGTGTGTGTGTGTGTGTGTGAGACATTTCCTGAACACATGGCACACTTAATTCATGCATGTGTACGAATATAAACTTGGATATCTGTGCATGTGTGTGTGTGTGTGTGTGTGTGTGTGTGTGTGTGTGTGTGTGTGTGTGTGTGTGTGTGTGTGTGTGTGTGTGTGTGTGTGTGTGTATCTCAGGCTAATGCAAATGAACTCGTAATACCCTGCTTGTTGCGTGTACGTGAAAATGATATACATACATGCACGCAGACGCTCATACATACACAGCAGGATTCATTATGACATACACGGCCTCGTTCATGCCCAGGGACTTGCTGGTATGACTCCGGTGCGTGTGTATATCATGGCGTATTATAATGAACGAGAAATAACAGCCAATGATGGTGTCTCTTTCTGGCCAGCATAATTATGTTAAGTAGTGCATGAGTTTTGTGTATGTTTCTTTGATGTATGTGTGTATGTATGAAAGGTGTAATATGTGTATGTATAAATCAAAAGCTAAACACACACACACACACACACACACACACACACACACACACACACACACACACACACACACACACGTTATTCTTCTCCTTCATTTATCAGATACATAACGCAAAGCCAACCTGCCAATTATAACCCAAACAATTTCAGGAATCACGAATATACGAGTGAATAATTGGCGGTGTGTGTGTGTGTGTGTGTGTGTGTGTGTGTGTGTGTGTGTGTGTGTGTGTGTGTGTGTGTGTGTGTGT
>NC_066516.1:15641942-15659442 GCF_024679095.1 Eriocheir sinensis
ACTGAACGGCTTCTCCCGAGTCACTCTCTCCAACCACGCAACCCCTCCCCAGCCCCCTGATCCCCTTTTCAGTTTCTCCCCACACCACGTAACCCCTTCTCTATAGCCCCCTTTCAGTCCTTCCGTAGCCTCTCCCCGGCCGCTAAACCCCTCCTGACCCACTCCCCACTCGTAGTCTCTCCCCAACTGCGTAACCCCTCCCCTAGCTCCCCAATCCCCTCTTCAGTCTCACCCCTACAACGCACTCCCTCCCCTAGCCCCACTTCATCCTCTTCGTAGTCCCTCCCCGGTCACTTAACCTCCCCTTGCCCTTTCCCAAACCGTGCAGCCTCTCCCCAATCCCTCTCTCAAACTGCGCAACCTCTCCCCAGCCCCCCAATCCCCCCCCGCGCTGCTCATTACCCCGCGACGCTGCCCCGGACACGATTGGCTATTCATGGATGTGATCGGCCGGAATTTAGGCAATACATCAGCGCCTTGATTTCCATAAACACTGTGACCCGAACAATCAACATATTAAGCACTTAACTGCCAATAAAATGGAATAACAGAGAGGGAGGGGGCGCGGGGAGGGGGGGATAAAGGGAGGGAGGGAGGGGAAAGGAGGGGAAGGAGAGGGAGGGAGTACTAACCGAGGGGGGGGTGTATAGGAAGGGATTGGAGTTGGGGAGGAGAGAGAGAGAGAGAGAGAGAGAGAGAGAGAGAGAGAGAGAGAGAGAGAGAGAGAGAGAGAGAGAGAGAGAGAGAGAGAGAGAGAGAGAGAGAGAGAGAGAGAGAGAGAGAGAGAGAGAGAGAGATATAATAGGGATACTGGAGCGATACAGGGAGAGGGAGGGAGGGGAAGAGCACCATAAAGGGAGGAGGAGGGGAGAGCTACAGAGGCAAGGGGTCAGAGGAGGCGGAGGGGAGGAGGGAGGGAATGGGGGAGGAAGGGGATGAATATAAAATTGATTGCCTCTGGGTATTACTGTGTTTAAATAATGCACTGATTGGAGTCCGTGTTTATGGCCGATGATGGATGGCGGGGTTTTGTGACTAATGGCTATTTATAGGAATAATAATAATGGGGGGGGGGGGGGCGGCGGGGCAAATGGGAGGCCGTGACGCGAGAGGGAGGCACCACCATCACCCCCCACCACCACCACCGCTACCGCCGCCGCCGCCACCACCGTCATCATCACCACCAGTAATTATGATGAGGCGACCATCCCATTGTCGATGAAGGTCATTAGTTAAACGATTTATGGTGAGTCGGTGTCGGCGTGTCGGCTCGTCGCTCCCTCATTCGCTGTGTGTGTGTGTGTGTGTGTGTGTGTGTGTGTGTGTGTGTGTGTGTGTGATTTGGTCGGTGGTGGTGTTTAGTCTATTTTGTTGTGTTTAATTTCCGATGACAAAATAAAATGACGTATACAGGTTTTCTTTCACTTTTTCGTCACAGCATTTTTTTTTTTTTTTGTGCGCTCTTCTTTATTGTATTTATAATTTTTTTTTGCCCAACTGTATATTCGTAATTTTGCATCCATGAAACCAATACTAATTTTTTTTCATCAGTTTATGCCTTCGCTCCGTTTTCTTCCAGTTATCTATTCAGACGTAATTGTTTGTTTTAATGTTAACTGCGCAGTCCGTCGTAAGTCTCTCTCTCTCTCTCTCTCTCTCTCTCTCTCTCTCTCAGGTGAGTTAAGCAATACGGGTGTTGTGGAAGGGGGCGTTGTGGTGGGGATCAGCCCTTCTTACCCACACTCTCCTTCCCCTTTTTGTACTGCCCACTCCTTTTCCTCTTCCTTTCTTCCATCTCACGACCTCCTCTTCCACCGTTGATACCCTTTCCTTTCCTCCTCCCATTGTTTACCCCTCATACCTCCCTTAACTCTCCCTCACCTACTCATCCTCTTTCTCCACCCTCCCTTTCTCTTCCCTTCCCCTCCAGCTGCCTCTCCTGCATGTAAACAAGGCCAAGGAGCTTCTGATACACCCTCGGGAGGCGGCGGCGGCAGCGGTGGGGGCGGCGATGGTGGTGAGGTAGAGTGACGATGTTTTTTGTATTTTATTTTTTTACAGCATAGGAAGCAGCTCAAGGCAAAACAAAAAGTGATAAAAAAATCCCGGTAATCACTCCCCCTGTAAAAGAGTGTATAGATGAGTATATAGATTGTATAGTGTGTGAGTGTACAGGTATAGTGATGGAATGATGATGGTATGGTGATGATGGTATAGTGATGATGCGACTTTTTATAATGATGAAACTACGCAATCACCATTATGACGAGGTTGGTTCCTTGGTGGTGTGGCGGTGACGTGGTGATTGTGGAGTTGATGATGTGACAACCAATGATTAGAAAAAAAGTACAAAAGTGGCGTGTTATTTCTCTCGATACACAACGCGGTATTTCTGTCAGGTCTTCTGGTGTCTGTTGTTCCTATGTATTCCTATGTATAATTTCCAAAAACTTTCAATTTATTTTTCGTGCTGCTTGATCATCATAATTAGGTTCTTACCGTTCTTGCCATCACTTCATTCTTCCTCCTCCTCCTCCTCCTCGTCTTCCACCTCCTCCCTCACTCTTCCTCTTACATTCACACCCCTCCCCTAACCCCGACCTACCGACTTCACCTGATCCGCTACCTCCCCCCTCCTCCACTCCTCCCCCTCCCCCTCCTCCTCCTCCTCCTCCTCCTCCTCCTGGCCTAGCATCTGTCTTCCTGTCCTGTTTGAGGCGAATACTTACCTCAGGACACAAAGACTACACCGCATTATGTTAAACTTCCTAAACAGGGTAAAAGACAACGGTACGTGATCCTCTTCCTCCCTGCACTCCCCCTTGATGCCTCTCCTCCCCCTTCTGCCCATGCCCCCTGCTATATCATTCCTGCCCTATGCCGCCTCTTCGAAACTAAACACGCCCCCTGCAATCTACGTCCAACCCCCTGCCACTCCTTTCAATCCTACTGCCCCCTGCTGCCTCCCCAATGACACCTGCCACCTTTTTTTCCCCTCACCCTGCTGCTCTTAGGGTACTCGCGCCCCTACCATCTATACTTCATGTCCATGCCGTCCCCTGCCGACCCCTGCCTCCCTCCCCGCTACGGCCAGGCGACACACTAGCTAAGACAAGAAAACTGAGCAGTGTAACGTCGATACTTGAGACTTTTAAACCGCTGATTCTTGTTGGCCATGTTCTACACTCCGTGAAACCTGGTACCGGTGTGGCAGGTTTCCGGGTCAACCACGCCCACCTCCCCCTCCAGCCCTCACCCCCTCACTCGCCACCTCCAGCCCTCACCCCCTCACTCGCCCCCTCCAGCCCTCACCCCCTCACTCGCTCACTCCTGCATGGCTTGTTTAACTGCTTCAGTGTTTACGTGCTTTCGTAAGTCCTTTTCTTACATCATCCCTTCTTGTTTTCTCTCGTTTCTCTTCTTAGAATTACTTCCCACTCGCCAGCTTGCCTTTCTTACTTTTCTAAACATGTAACTTTCTTTATCACTATGCTATAATATATTTTAGATTTTTCTTATAACATCTACTTCCTCATTCACTCCTTCACATACTCCTTCCTATATACTGCTTTTCCTTCTATATTTCTGTTAAAGTATTCTTGAAAGAATGAAACGACTCGCGCCTTTCATCTTTTCTTTCCTTACTAAACTTTTTTTCTTCCCTGCCCGTTTTTTGCTCGAACGTGTTTTGCATGTCTTTTATCGTCTTATGAATGAGCATATTAGAAACCGAGTAATAAACGGGTGTCCATCTGTATAATCTAATTATATAATAATTAACAAATGAAATGCTCTCTCACTCTATCTGCTTATCTGCCAAGGTCTGTCTAAGGTATGTCCATCTGTTCTTGTTATTGATTTTGGGGAAAGAAAAGGGATGTCCATTGGTTATATCTTGCGTGCATACCATTACAGGCAGCAAGTTAAGTTATGGTTTGAAAGGGGCACTAGCGGTATTCTCTCTCTCTCTCTCTCTCTCTCTCACACACACACACACACACACACACACCTATACACACTTACACCCATTTCCACTTACCCTCACCCCCACTTTCATACCTACACACACTTACACCAGCACACACACACACACACACACACACACACACACACCTCCCCATCTCCCAACCTAAACACACCCACCTGCATTCTTCCCCAAAACACACACCTACGACCACTTAAATTTTCTTCACGCTTCGACTATGGCACCGGTAGGCTTTTTTGGTAGGGCCTGATGGTCGGCTCTGGCTCGTTATGGCGAAGGCATGTGTTTTATAGCGTCGCCGTCTTGCTAAGCTCATGGTGCCCCCCCGGAGCTCATCTTTGATCCTCTTTTAGAGAGAATCTAGAGTCAGGGTTGATAGGTGGTTCTCAGGACAGCACTACACTCAGTCATCCTTACCCGTACCCACCCGCAACACCCTCCCCCCTACCCTCCAACAACACCCCCACCTCCCCCCACACCCGCAGCACCGGAGGCTCCTCGTTCGGCCGTCCCCCGCGGCGGTGGGAGGGCCGCGAGATATCGGGTCTCAGCCCAGTTCTCGGCGGCCCCCGACCACCGGCCTGACTCATCCCTCCTCCTCCAACAGGTTATATGGGAGCCGCCGCGCATTAGTGTGTGGATACACCGCACTGCCAGCGACCTGGGGCAAGGCTTAACCTGCTACGTACACCCGTGCCTGCTGGCGGGGGATCTGGTTTCGGTAGCTTCTTATGTATGTATCACATTAAATTCTCTTTTACTTACTTTCCAAGGTGCAGCATTCCTGAACCCACCACACTTCATATTGTAATTGACCGGTGTTTAGAATAATATTGGTGCTTATATTTTTTTTCTGAAATGCACCTGTGTAGGGAGGTGAGGTGTGTGTGTGTGTGTGTGTGTGTGTGTGTGTGTGTGTGTGTGTGTGTATGGTGAGTGCCCGCGCGAAATGAGGAAGGTATAACTTTCCTCACTAATGTACTTTTGATAATGAGAAAAAAACTCTACACCTGTTTTCCCAAATAATTTAATATTCTAATAAGTAAAAGTGAATATTTTTCATTTGGGAATATCTTTTAGTACTTTCTAGTGAAGAGAAAGCTCCTAGCGGGGTCGATCAAGCAGGAGGTGAAGGAAGTGAAGTAGGAGGACGATGGGGAGGAGGACGAGGACGGGTTAAGTGGTGGAGGAGCAAAAGTGCGCTGAGTGGAGGAAGGAATTAAGGAAAGGAGAGAAATAGAATGGAGAGGACGCGGAAGAGGGAAAGAGAATATGGCAGAGTAAACTATAGAAGAGGCGAGAGGAGAGGGCGGCGGAGATTATACGAAGGGGAAGGAGAAAGTGTGGGGAGGAGGAGGACTTAAGGAGGGAAAGAATAGTGTGTGTGTGTGTGTGTGTGTGTGTGTGTGTGTGTGTTTGAGAGAGAGAGAGAGAGAGAGAGAGAGAGAGAGAGAGAGAGAGAGAGAGAGAGAGAGAGAGAGAGAGAGAGAGAGAGAGAGAGAGAGAGAGAGAGAGAGAGAGAGAGAGAGAGAGAGAGAGAGAGAGAGAGAGAGAGAGAGAGAGCACAATAACAAAACCTCCTTATTCCGTCGATACAAAAAGAAAACCATATTTAACATCCCTGCCAAGTGCCTCAACACACACACACACACACACACACACATACACACACACACACACACACACACACGCTAGAGGCGGCGCGAGGTGACGGCGCGGCGCACGCTCCCGTCGCAGCCAATATACAACTGTCCAACAGCAATCAGAATGGAGTCACTCGGACGAACGGATATGTAAATAAATACACGGGCGGCTGTCGTATTCTCTCATGAGCGTCGCGTCCTAATCCAATGGCGGGGATCGGCGGCCAGCGGGACGGAAGGCGGCGGGAAGTCATTCATGAAATAGGAAAAACGGACGCCCTCGAGAAGATAGCCACGGATCCGCTTAATAAAACCCCACAAAACACCGTTAAACACCACTTCCCACCCACTACAACCCCACTATACCATCCAAACCCTTCAATAAACAACCCCACACCGCAAAAAACTTCACAGCACCTTTAATTTTGGGCTCGAAGCGGGGTTTTGCCTTTCCGCGGGCGTGTGTGGCGGGCACGGTCAGCTGGGCCTGGAGTGACACGAGGCGTCTGTCCAGCCACTCCCGAGGCAGGACTTGTTACATCTCCTCAATGCAATCTGACCAGGAGCCGATCCCCCGAGGCGCCCCGTATTGTCGCCGCCACAGCCGAGGGAGGCGACCCCAGGGTGACTCACTCAATGGGAAAAGAGAAGCGTGGAGGAGGAGGTGGAGGAGCAGAGGAAGGAAGAAGGAATGAAGGAGAGAGAGACAGGAAAGAGGGTGCAGGAGTAGGAAAAGGAGGATGGAGAAGATGGAAGAGCAGAGGAAGAAGGGAAAGTAAAGAAGGAAGGAGGGAGAGGGGAAGGAACGAAGGTGTGGGAGTAAGGGATGGAGGATGGAGGAGGTGGAAGAGCTGCGGAAGGAGGAAGAAGGGCAGTGAGGAGGAGGAAAGCAGGAGGAAGGAGGGAGAAGGGAAGGAAATAAGATGTGAGGGTAAGAGAAGGAGGATGGAGGAGGTGGAAGACAAGAGAAGGAAGGAAGATGGGCAGAAGAAGGAAGGAGGGAGAGGGGGAGGAAAGAGGGAGCACGAGAAGGTGGACGGAGGAGTGTGGGATGTTAAAAATAGGAGGAGGAGAAGGAGGAGGAGGAGGAGGAGGCAGAAGAGGAGGAAGCTTTTCATTTCTTTGGAGGGGACGCGGAGGGAAAAGAAGCATCGTTCTCCTTGGGTAAACAAAGCTATAATTGAATGTAATTTATTATGGATGTCCGAGATGTATTGTACCCCGTGTGTGTGTGTGTGTTTGTGTGTGTGTGTGTGTACAACAAAGGAGACAGCTCAAGGGCACAAAAAAAGAATACAATAATAAAAAAGCCCGTTACTCTCTGCTCCTAAAAAAAAAGAATCAAAAGAGGTGGCCGAAAGAGAGGTCAATTTCGGGAGGAGAGGTGTCCTGATACCCTCCTCTTGAAAGAGTTCAGGTCGTGGGCAGGAGGAAATACAGATGAAGGAAGATTGTTCCAGAATTTACCAGCGTGAGGGATGAAAGAGAGAAGATGCTGGTTAACTCTTGCATAAGGGGTTTGGACAGTATAGGGATGAGCATGAGTAGAAAGTCGTGTGCAGCGGGGACGCGGGAGGAGGTGAGGCATGCAGTTAGCAAGTTCAGTAGAGCAGTCAGCCTGAAAATAGCGATAGAAGATAGAAAGAGAGGCAACATCGCGACGGAATTTAAGAGTTAAAAGACTATCAGTAGGAGAAGGAGAGCTGATGAGACGAAGAGCCTTAGACTCCACTCTGTCCAGAAGAGCTGTGTAAGTGGAGCCCCCCCACAGGTGAAATGCATACTCCATACGTGTGTGTGTGTGTGTGTGTGTGTGTGTGTGTGTGTGTGTGTGTGTGTGTGTGTGTGTGACCGTCTGCTTTTTTATGATAATGGAGCCAAAAGTTTTACCTGAGCGACGTGAAAGTAAATTAGCGTCGTATCGCGGTTGAGTATCGGACGCAGGTAATAGCAAGGTACAGCTTTCCGCGACCGGCTCACCTGACCCGCCGCTAACAGGTGAGGAGAGGACACCAAACACAGATATTGCCATTCTTGTTCTTATATTTCCGCCCTCGCTTTTTGCCTTCACCACAGATATGTTTTCCATCAAAACCAAATATTTCCGTATGCTTGTATTCGTTGTAGAGACGAATTTATGAATGATTTTTTTGAAGGCCAAGTTCAGAGCAGCGACTTTCACATGAATACTGCTTTTTAGGGGGGTAATCTACTTCTTTAATCGAACAGGTAACGGTTTTTGTTATGGGGGGTGGGAATACTTCAGGAGACGAGGCTGAACACGTGTATATATGGTAAGTTAACGAGTCAGTCAATCAGACAAGTCAGTTTATTAAGTCACTAAAAAGCTCTTCCTTAAAAATTAGTTAACCAGAGGATTATCTTCTTCATTGACAGACGGGGATGAGGATAAGCAAGGTATTAATTATACTCAAACGAAATCAACTTAAATATTTAGGAATGAAGAGGGAAGGATCAGTCAGTTAAGGTCAGTCTTGTGCGTCATGAAGATCAGTAAGTCTGTTACTAAACTAGCGTAAAAAAGCATCCTTCCTAATTCTTGTTCAAGCATCAAGCATCTACTTCACGAAACGCAATACACAATAACGATCGTGATAATAATAATAATAATAATAATAATAATAATAATAATAATAATAATAATAATAATAATAATAATAATAATAATAATAATAATAATAATAATAATAATAATAATAATAATAATAATAATAATAATAATAATAATAATAATAAGTATAAGAAGAACTAACAACAATTATGATTGATATATAATAATAACAATAATAATAATAGTCATATAAGGATACTACTAATCAAGCAGGTCTTTATTACAATCCATGAGTGAAGAACAAGTTTGGAAGTCAGTCAGGGAGCAAAAACTGGCAGGGACACACACACACACACACACACACACACACACACACACACACACACACACACACACACACACACACACACACACACACACACACACACACACACACACACACACACACACACACACACACACACACACACACACACACACACACACACACACACAGGGCCGAGTGGCAACAACCTTCATTAAATGATTAGAAAACTTCACTCTCATGTTTCAGTATCTGAGAAAAAAACCCGCAGTGTAGAGTGTAAGGCAAGACGGTGGGGCGTGTCTGTCTGTCCGTCTGTCTGTCTGTCTGTCTACCCCCCCCCCTTCTCTCTCTCTCTCTCTCTCTCTCTCTCTCCACACACACACACACACACACACACACACACACACACACACACACACACACACAGAGCTGACGTTCTTACACACCGGCCTTCGCCCTCTAATGATTTTTTTTTCTCTCCGGCAACAAATTTTCCGACGTCAGCTTTTTTCCTCCACACCTTTCCATGTTAGAGGCGAAGACCCTTTTCCCACCTGCCCCTCCTCATGTCGTCTATCGTTATCTTTTCGTCATTTTAATACCGAATGTGAAATAAAAAAAGATCCCTTAACATCTCACGTTCTCACACTAAAAACAACAAAAAAATGCAGAAACCATCGCGTTAAAAGCCAGCAATTAATGGCTTTTGCTAGATGTAGCGGTATACTTATTTAATTAAGCGAGGCGTTGTTATACAGCCATCGACAGTTTCTCTTTAAACCGATACATCTGCCTTCTTGCAAAAATAGGAAGTGTGAAAGCCATTAATAACTTTTAAATACAGCATCGACCGTTACTTTGTTGCGTCAGGAGCAATTGAACGTACCTACCAGCGCTGCCAAATTATTGTACTCGGCATATTGTATTTTCGTAGTTTCTGACCGACAACTATAGCAAAAAAGAACAAAAATCATCAATATTTAAGTGTTTTTACGATGACTTTAATTTCCTATCATTATTTGCGTGGTTGTGACAGTCTTGGAGCCTAAAAATAATAAATGCATTGTTCAAAGTACGATAATTAGGCAACGCTGGTACCTAACGAAGCGCTTTCATCTGCTCTTCAGGCGCTGAGGTGACCGTCGAGCAGATAAAAGCACTAGAGCGGACAACGTTATAACCAATACTTTGTTACATGGCTTTCTATGTTCTTATGTTTTTTCCTTCTCCTCCAATGGAATAAATGAGTGAATGGGTGATTGAGTGAGTAAGTGAGTGTGAGTGGGTGCGTGCGTGGGTGAGCGAAGGCTGATGAGCTCTCTAATTCTACCCCTTCTCAAGCTTTTCTCCTTTTATACCACAACCAACTCCCCCGTATTCTTGTCCCAATCCTCCTCCTCCTCCTCCTCCTCCTCCTCCTTCTCCAACTCTTTCTCTTACAGTAGCTTGATGGAATGGATGAGCAGCTTGTATTTTCCTTCATTCTTCTTCCTCTTCCTTCTTCCCGAGACTACCCATCCTCCTCTTCTTGCTCTTTCTACTCCTTCTCCAATCCTTCCCCGTCCCTCCTCTTCCTCCTCCTCCTCAGCAAGGCGTCTTCTTAACTGCGTCGGACAAGGTGATCCGTCACGAGATTGGCCTCACACTCCACTACTACTCAGCGCCGCGGCCCCTCGAGAAGAACCTCCAGCGGGGGCTTTGCCGAGATCTAACTAGTCCTTCTAATGGATAGGGATTCGCCGCCAAGACTATTTTTCATCCGTGTCTGTCTGTCTGCCCGGCTGTCTGGCTCTGCGTGTCTTGGGGGTACATGTGTGTGTGGGGGGGGGGATGAGGGTTTGTTATGTGTTGGGGTGTTGTTGTGTGTCTCGTGGGGGGGTGGAGGTTGTGTGTGTGTGTGTGTGTGTGTGTGTGTGTGTGTGTGTGTGTGTGTGTGTGTGTGTGTGTGTGTGTGTGTGTGTGAGATGACTCATTCCTTTCCAATGTGTATGTTTTTGTGTGATTATTTCTTTAATTATCTGTTCTTGCTGTCTCTCTCTCTCTCTCTCTTTCTCCTTGGGTGAAATGGCGAGTTAGAGAGAGAGAGAGAGAGAGAGAGAGAGAGAGAGAGAGAGAGAGAGAGAGAGAGAGAGAGAGAGAGAGAGAGAGAGAGAGAGAGAGAGAGAGAGAGAGAGAGAGACTTCATTTTCCATTCATTCTCTCCATGTTTTAATGCGCTAACTTCACTCACTCCCCTCATACCTTTCCCTTCATCTCCTCCCAAGGCAGAGGCTCAGCATAATGACGGGGTGTTGTTATTGTTAGGGCGGCTGT
Organism: Eriocheir sinensis; assembly: GCF_024679095.1. NCBI lineage: Eukaryota > Metazoa > Arthropoda > Malacostraca > Decapoda > Varunidae > Eriocheir > Eriocheir sinensis. Next base: position 15,652,763 of record NC_066516.1, read on the forward strand.
GGTGGTGATGTAATGGTGGTGATGGTGGTGGTAGGTGGTGATGGTGGTGGTAGGTGGTGGTGGATGAAATGATAATACTGGTGTTGTTTTTACAGTTACCGTTTTGCTTCGTCGGTGTTGAAATGTCTATCTATATATTTTGAGGGTTCTGATGAAGTTTCTAAAGGAATATATTTACGTGTTCATTTTAAATAGATTAACTAACTGACACTGATTGACTTATCAACTAACTAACTAACCGGCTTATCAAAATGAATTACTAGTTGAAAAAAGGAACATCAAATAGGTATCAAATCTAGCCTTTAGAAACACACACACACACACACACACACACACACACACACACACACACTTCAGTTTTCAGGAGTTGCGTGAGGATGGGAACGCACGAGAGGCGGCAACAGCGAGACATAACCCCGAGCAGCACGACGCCATCACCTCGACTTGGAGCGCTGCCTTCTTAAAACCGACCAACTCACTTTCCTTCACTCTCTGGTCGTGTATGAGGCGAAGTCAGTGTGAGGGCGGAGGATAAGGATACGAGGTGCAGGATACGATACAGATGGGTTAAATGGGTACTGTATCCTGGCTTTAATAACACATCCCCTTTCTTAGACTTATGGTAGGAGTATAATGCATAGAGGAAGATGTAGAAGGAAAGCTAAATAATGTTAGTCTAAAGAAGATAACTAGTGAGAGTGAACTGGTTGTAGTTTATGTTTATCAGTATTTGTTCTATGTCCTTCCTCTTATTTCCTACGTTTTTTTTATCTCTCCATAAATTATCACCAATTCTTAATAGGTGTACAATTTTAATCAGATACCTGTCTCGTTATACATGAATACATTTTTCCTTTCTCCTCCTACTCCTCCTCCTCCTAATCTTCCCTGCCTCCCCTAAGTCATCACGGCTAAACAAACCTCACCATAATGTGTTAAATGTGATGGATGAGGGAAAAAGGGTTCATTGAGGAGACGGATGTTCTGTCCTCTCATTAAAATCTCTGCTCCTCTATTTCCTCTACCTTCTTGACGTCCCCCTTCCCCTTAACTTCTCCTGCCTCATTTTCTTCCTCCCTGCCATCTCGCTTCCCCTCCACTCCTCCACCAGTCTCATTCTCTTCCTCTCTCACATCCCACTTCCCTTCCAGCCCATCACCAGTCATATTCTCTTCCTCCCTGGCATCTCCCTTCCCCATCACTCCTCCACCAATCTCATTCTCTTCCACTCTAACATCCCACTTCTCTTCCACCCCATCACTAGTCTTATTCTCTTCCTCCCTGACATCTCTCTTCTCCTAAATATTATACTCTAAATATCAATCAATTAAGTTTCCTCGTAATTTTCATTTTTCTGTCATCTCTCCACTCATCTATCCTTCCACCCATTCCCATCCTCATTAATGTTACTTCTCCTATCCATCCATCCAACTTTTTTTCTCAGCCTCATTTTTATCTTCATTCAAAACAATATTCCATCTCTCTCCTCCGTCCTTCTTTCCTCCATTTATGTCTTAGCTCCTCCATTTATCATCCTTCCAACCACCTCTTCACCTATCCACTCATCATCCTCTCTCACCCTCTCCTCTACAGTGGCATCCCTCCCTACAATCCACTCAACCACATCTCCACCGAGCAATAACAGACACCACCCCCCCCCCCCCCCCCTCCCGTGCAGGCACATGACCGGAACACACACACACACACACACACACACACACACACACACACACACACACACACACACACTCGGATGTAAACCCTGCCTTCCGTGTGTGTGTGTGTGTGTGTGTGTAATGGACGCGTCGTGGTCAGGGCGGACAAGTGGCGGGAATGAGCCGAGAAATTGGAGGTAATTCTCGCATCAACTGAACCGAGACGGACCAGGTAGTTTTACTTTTTTTCCTCTCCCTATTTATATTTTAGTTATAGGAAATGGGTAAAGTTTCGAATATTTTATGATACATTGCTTAAAATAAACACACTTGATTGAACTATTAATTGCATATGAATGATGAAACAAATATGACACTAAAGACACAAAAGACGAGGATAGAATGATAAAAGATGCAGGGCTGAAGTAAAAATGTGAAGGGAGGAGGAGGATGAAAAAAAGAAAAGATAAATGAATAGCAAATCAATAAATAACACAAACAGACAGATACTCCCTCGCAAAGACACTGAAAGGGGTGCCAGATCCCAAACCATATCTTCACTGTACTCATGAATCTTTGACCCTTCTTTATATTGCTATACTACCACATCATCACTACCATCACCAGACATCCGCAGCCTCAACCAGTCTCACCACCATACACTCCATAGATCTCTTCACAACCACACACTCTCCAGACATCATCCCTATAATCACCACCAGACACACACCTCACCATCTTCACCCTCTACCACGTTCACCATCATACACTATACTTACATCCCCTTCTCCTCTATATTCTGAACACACATCGCTTTAACCACCACACAACACACTTCACTGCACTATCACCATTTTCACCACCAGACACACTACACCTCACCATCTTAACCCTCTACCACGTTCACCATCATACACTATACTTTATATCCCCACTACACGCTGAACACACATCGCTTTAACCACCACATAACACACTTCCCTTTACTGTCATTATCATCACCACCATACACACTATATCTCACCATCCATCCAAACTTATGCTTTTCTCACTATATCCTCACCACCACTACCATTCCGGGCATCACCATTACTACTAATACCACCAGATTCACTGCACCTCACCATCCTTCCAGACTACCGCTTTTCCTTCTATATACTCATCTCATTGATTTCTCTTTTTGGCCACTCTACTCTATTTAGGAGCAGTAAGTAGCGGGCTTTTTTTTTCATTATTGTTTTTTTTTTTTTTACGCCCTTGCACTGTCTCCTCTGCTGTAAAAAAAAAATACCACCACCACCACCACCACCTAAAAATTTGTCAGTCCGGGTTCTGTTCCGTCCACACAGGCGCCTGTAAATCAACCGTCGACAAAACTGAGCGACTGTGATTAGTAAGTTTTTTCCTTCTGTCATTCTATCGCGCGTAATTGAATTAGCGTGACGAGAAGAAAAAAAGTGAAACTCCACAGGTAATGAAGTCGGGACGGGAGATTTTTTTTTTTTTTTTCGTCAGTTTAATATGTACGGGCGGTCAATCACTATTACGCTCCACTGTCTGTATTTCACGTGGTCTAGCTGTCTTTCTCTTTGTAATAGTTTATATCTATTGTAACTCTCTCTCTCTCTCTCTCTCTCTCTCTCTCTCACACACACACACACACACACACACACACACACACACACACAGCAAAAAGGTGACAGAGTGAGAAATACCATTGCATCATGTTGTATAGGGAAGGCAGAAAGGGAAGCTGCAGGTATAGGTAGGGAGGTAGGTAGGAAGGTAGGTAGGTAGGAAGGCAGGCCGGTATAGGTGCAGAGAAGAGCCGGATCGTCCATTGTGGCGGAGGAAACGCGGCCTGACTTTTAAGGGAAGGCCTCGGCGTGTGACAATGGGAAGGGGTGAAGCCTTGCCGCGTCCTATACACTCGTGATAATGGAAGGGCTCGCTCGATGGCTGGCTGGCTGGCTGGAGGGAGGAAAGGAGGGGCGGATGGATGGATGGATGGATGGAAGGTTTGCAGGGCTGCAGTAAAAGCGTGAAAGGAGGAGAAGGATGAAAAAAAAAGATAAATGAACAACAAATCAACAAATAACACAAACAGACAGATACTCCCTCGCAAAGACACTGAAAGAATTAAAGATTATGACTAAAAGAACAAAAAAAAAAAAGACAAAATAAAAAGAAGAAACACAAGCATAGTGGGAGGGAAAGAGAGGAAAGGAAGAGCAAGTGAGGGTGGAAAAAAGTGGAAGAAACAACAGATGGCATAGATACTCCACTACTACTACTACCACTACTACTATTACTACTACTATCACTACCACCACCACTACTACTAAAGGTAAAGCATGAGAAAGACGAATTAGCCATCGTTCTTAACAAAAAAATTATTACCTGTGCGAACGAAGTAATTAGCCTCTCCATCAGGTAAGCGAGGATAATGTAGAGTTTATTACTGAAGAGTCTGCGAGGCGATCAATTACAGGTGGCGATGAGAGGCGAGACGTGTTGATGGGGCGTGGAAGAGGGGGGACACGTCAGGCGAGTGATGGAGATGGAAGAGGAGGGAGGGGTGGTGGGGTGGGAGAGAGGAGGGAGGGAGGGAAGGAAGAGGAAACGGATACACGTGATCAGAGGTGCGGGATGGCCATGGTGGTGGAGTGTTGGTGTGTCTATAAACATTTCCTTTGATTTTGTCGGTTCTCGAAGACTTTTTTTTTGTAAGTGTATATTTGTTGTAAATGGCTCTGGCTCGCTTCAGTCGCCGTCATGAATATTTGTGTTGTCTTTTGTTGTGTTAGTTTGGTGATTCTACTTTTCTGGTTGTATAAAGTTGGTGAGGATGAGGATGGTGGCGAGGTGGTGGACTATTTGAATCCAAGGAAAATAAATGAGGCGATGAAGCAAAAAAAAGAAGTTGTTAATGAAGTAATTTAAATTGTTTTTGTTGTTAGTTGCAGGCGGAAAACTACAACGACGAAGGCAAGAACTAAATGCAACGGGAACAAAAGAATACAAGGAAACAAACTACTACTATCACCAACTCCACTACTACTAGTACTACTACTACTACTACTACTACTATTACTACTACTACTAATACTATCACTGTACATAGAGAAACACTCCCCCTACCGCACCAAGACAGAATAAGGGCGGCACAGATCAAAGTAAAAAAAAAAAAAAAAAAAAAAAAAAAGCGAAAATAACACCCGAAATAAAAACATCTCCCAGGTAATAATAATAGGTAATCCATGAGAGTGGCGAAGGGCGTCCCGGGGTGGTGGTGGTAATGGTGGTGGTGGTACGGGTGGATGGAGGTGGGGTGATGGTGGTGGTGGTGAGGGGTCAGGGGGAGGGGGGGCAGGGGGCGGCGTGGTGCTAATAAGTCCCCGGCCGGCAGACACACAGACAAACAGACGGACGCCCGTGTCCACACAATCAGTTTAGGCTGACGGGAGGAGATACCAATTATCTGACCAGCCCGCCACCACAGAGGGAGGGAGGGGGAGAGGGAGGAAGGGAGAGAGGGTAAGGGAGAGGCGACGGGGGGGGGGGTTGGAAAGATTGGTGAGTGGGTGGGGGACTCTGTTGGGTGCAGGGAGGACATGGATACGGAGGATTGTGTGTGTGTGTGTGTGTGTGTGTGTGTGTGTGTGTGTGTGTGTGTGTGTGAGAGAGAGAGAGAGAGAGAGAGAGAGAGAGAGAGAGAGAGAGAGAGAGAGAGAGAGAGAGAGAGAGAGAGAGAGAGAGAGAGAGAGAGAGAGAGAGAGAGAGAGAGAGAGAGAGAGAGAGAGAGAGAGAGAGAGAGAGAGAGAGAGAGAGAGAGAGATGAAGATCAAAATGATGAAGAACAATATAATTAACACGAGCATACACTCTCACAAAGACACTGCCAGAAGGAAAGAGTAGGTGAATGAAAAGGACAAGAGAAAGGGGAGAAAAGAGATAAGCATAAGGAAAGACACAAACAAAGTAGAAGGAAGAGAGATGGAACGAAGGGTGGGAATGAGAGAGAGGAGTTAGAAGAGAGAGTAAGTGAGGGAGAAGGGTGTAGGTGAGTGTGTGTGTGTGGGGGGGGGGTAGAGGAGGCACACTCACGGCCCTCACCACATGACCATAATGAGCCGCGAAAGGAACAGTTTGGTCTCGAAAATTGGCAACAGGTCCCGCCCGGAAGGGGGAAGAAGGGCCTGGAGGGGCGGAGATGAAGGGGCAGAGGGAGGGGCGGTGAGAGAAGGGCGGTGAGAATGAGAGGGAAGGGAGAAGGGGCGCTGAAGATGAAAGGGAAGGAAAGGGAGGTGAAAATGAAAGGAAAGGGAGAAGGGATGCTGAAGATAAAAGGGAAGGGAGAAAGAATGAAGGGAAAGATGAGAGGGAAAGGCCGGTGGGGAGAGAGAGGGAGGGGCGAAAAGTGGGGTATGAACTTTGGAGAGGATAAAAAGAAAAGGGAAGAAAAGGAGAAAGTATAGGGGCGTGGAGAAGCCGAAAAAGGTGAGAGGGAGGGAGAGAGGGAGGGAGGAAGAGGAAAGGTAGATATGGTGCAGAGGAAAGTGGGTTTGAAGGCAGCCATGGGTAAGAAAAGTAGACATACAGAAGGTAGAAGGAGTGAAGGGAGGAAGGGATATGAAGGTGTAAAGTGAGGAAGGTAGAAACATAATTAAAGGGAAGAAGGAAGAGGAAGAAATGAAGCGAGAAAGGTGGAGAAAAGAGTGAGGTTCTGGAGGTAGAGAAATGAGTGAGGTGAGAAAAAGAAGGCAATGAAGGAATACAAAAAGAGGGGAAAGAGAGGAAGGGAGGAGTGAAGGGAGGAAGGGAAAGGGAGAAAGGGAGGAGTGAAGGGAGGAAGGGAAAGGGATGAGTGAAGGGAGGAAGGGAAAGGAAGGTGTACAGTGAGGAAGGTAGAAACAGGAGTAAAGGGCAGAAGGAAGAGGAAGGAATGAGGGAAGGAACGTGGAGTAAGGAGTGAGGTGCGGGAGGAAGAGAAAGAGTAGAGAGAGGTAGAGTAAATAGTGAAGT
>NC_066516.1:15661942-15731942 GCF_024679095.1 Eriocheir sinensis
AAGAAAAATAAGGCATTAGGAGTATGGGAGAGGGAAAGAAAAAAAGGGAGGGACAGCTTATTCTTTTATCTGCGGTCATTTAGGGAAAGAGGGGAATGAAGAGGAAGGAAAAAGAAGTGAGGGGAGGGTGACTTCCAATGAGGGGTGACGCGCTCTTTTCTTTCTCTTTTAGTTTGCGGGAATGTGACGAAAGAGGGAGGGCGGGAGAGGGACAGGAGGGAGGTTAGGGAGGGACGGGAGTGGAGGGGAGAGGAAAGTGAGGCGAAAGGAGTAACTAGTAAAGTGAGAGTCGTTTTCTTGTCTGCAGTCACGAGGGGAGAAAGGGAAAAGGAAGGAGAGAATGGGTATAGCAGGGAAAGGAAGGGAAAGGGAACATGAGGAAATGAGGAAGATGAGGAAGAAAAAGGAGAAAGGACAGGAGGGGAGTGAGAAGGAAGGGGGGATTAATGGGAGATTACAAAAATAAGACATCAGGAAAAAGGACTGGGGAAAGAAATTGAGTACGGGTGAAGAGGAAAAGAGAGAAACGAGAGGAAGAGAAACATGAGGAAGGGAGACTAGTGTGGTAATACAAAACAAGATAATAAGAAAAGAAAAAGAAGGAAAAGAAAAAAGACAGATAAAAACAGCCTTCATTACGGGTGAAGAAGAAAAGGGATAAAGGACAGGAAGTGGAAAATGAGGAAGGGAGACACGTGTGCGATTGCAATAAATATAAAAAAAGGAAAAGAAAAAAATAAAGACAAAAAGTAGCACGGGTGAGCAAGATATGAAGAGAGGAAAGGAAGGGGAAAATGAGGAAAACAGACGAGCATAACATTGTAAGAGCAGTGAGTAGCGGGCTTCTTTTTTTTCATTATGGTTTCTTTTTCTTTTTTTGCCCTTGAACTGTCTCCTTTGCTTTAAAAAGAAATACAAAACTAAAGAAATAGGAAAAAAAAATACAATGAAAATAATAAAAATAGTACCCAGAGGTCCCGCCAGTCCGTCAATGAGCTTAGGGACCCTAGCACAAGGAGGATCGCTTTATGACCGCGCCCGATCACTGTAAAGGACGTTTTTATCTACTTACAACGGACGACTTTTCTCTACTTATAAATGGGACTCCGTGTGTGTGTGTGTGTGTGTGTGTGTGTGTGTGTGTGTGTGTGTGTGTGTGTTAAGACATGCTACTATAAAACCGCATGCAGTAATAATTTACTCTCTTCTGGTCATCACTGTCGCAACTTGATTAATTTTCTTCGTTCCTCTCTTTAATACCCATTTTTTTGTTTATCCTTTTCACAGTTTTATCTATTCGAACATATTAGTCCTACGCTTATTTACTCTATCCTTCCTTCCGACCCTCGATATTTCATTTCTCCAATCTCGTTCTATCCTTTCCAGCCTCTCGCTTTACCGCATCCCTGTTTCGCCTTTTTTCATTGTATATTTCTCTGTTTACACATTCGACGTTCTATTCCCCCTCCCCTCGAGAATATACATCACCACAAGCCCGTCTGCCTCCCTTTCTTCCTTTAACTTATGGAACCTTCTTATTATGCCTTTTCCTTCCCAAGCATTTGCCTTTTCCCCCTATCCCTTGTCACCCCATACACTTGCAGCCTCCCTTGCCTTTGTCCTTCCCTTGCCTAACGCTTCCTTCTCTGTTGCCTCATACACTCGCAGCCTCCCTTCCTCCTGTCCTCCCTTCCTTTCCTGCCCAACACTCTCTTCAATGTTACCTTTTCCTCCGTTTTTTCCTCGCCCATAGGTGGCACTATCTAACCTCTGCCTTAACAAATATTTACCTTTGCCTTCCCTTTTCTTCCCTTCCTTGCTTGCCTTTCATGTCTTCTCTCTCCCTATCACTTGCAGCCTTCCTGACTTGTCTCACACCCTACCCACCTCCCTCCTTCCCTCCATGCCTGCTCATTCCTCTAGTTCTTGCTTTCTTTGCCTTCTTTACCTCCGATTGGCAGCCAGCTTCTTTGCATTACCCCACGCCCTTCCTACCTTCCCCCTTCTTCCTCTTCCTCCTCTTTCCCTCCCTCCCTACCTCCCTACTTGCTCAATCCTCTAGTTCTTGCTTTCCTTTCCTTCTCTACTCCGACTGACAGCCAGCCTCCTTGCCTTGCCCCACGCCCTTCCTACCTTCCCCCTTTCTCCTTCCCTCCCCCCCTCCCTTCGCCTAGATGAGAACAAGGCAGGCCCACGGCGGTCTCGGGAGGGGACAAGCCACTGTGCTACGGTTGTGTCAGAGATAAATTATGTTCCATTACGATGATGGGTCCGCGAGAGTCGAGTGATGGTGATGGTGATGGTGATGAGGACAGAGGTGGCGGTAATGAGAGCGCGGAACTGGAGTGGAGCTGGTGGTGACGCTGGTGGTGATGGGGCGGTGATGAGGCGACGCTGAGGAGACGAGCCGCGGAGACGGACGTGTGGAGACGAAAATATGGATTGTGAGGCACGCATGAGTGGAGATGGCGGGAAATGCTTGTGGGTACTGACGCGGAGGATCCATTCCGATGAGGAGCTAATTACTACTAATTATATCGTCCAGGTTAGATGAAGAAACTAAAAAGATGAGCAACAGGAATAACGCTCCGATAATGCTGCATGATATATAGTTACAAAAGAGAACCTGAGCATCAACCGTCCAAACCAATAAAGAAAACCCTGGAAGCCTGGAGCTAACTTTTTATTTATTATTATTATTATTATTATTATTTTTTTTTTTTTTAGCTTCTCACTTCCCCTGCAGACATAGGCGCGGCATGTCGGGGTATTATTTCGGTTCTTGTACTTTTCTTTACCTCGTAAAATCTTTGACTGGTGGTGCGTCACCCCGGCGGTTACATATTCCTTCCACAGATATTACCCAAGGTTACTTAGCAACTTATTTGGGGAGAAAGTAAAATAAATCACTGGTACATCACTCCCCCTTTTCCCCCAAAAAAGTCTTTACTAAATAAACCGGTGAAACAATTCAGTAAACAATTAACTCACTAGTACATACGTTTTTTTTTTTTTTTTTTTACTGGAGCCAAGGCAGAAGACGCACTCCTTCGAGGCGGCACAAAATAATGCCCTTCCAACGAGATAATAGAATACACATGAAAGGGTGAAATGCCAGGCACCTCGCCTCCTGCACGGCCTGCTTCACACACCGCCAGGCGCCTACCCAAGACAGGGACGAGCGGTTCATTTCCCGCGCCAAATAAAGACAATGGAACTCAAACGGTCCACTTAAAGAGAGACTGACCGATGACTGAACCGATTACCGACAAAGGCTTTCTTCAGGTACCGAAAATAAAGGTAATCATGACAGAAAAGATAACAGTAGTTTTCTGCTGCTGAATGATAATGATAATAATGAAACTGCAAATAATAATAATAATAATAATAATAATAATAATAATAATAATAATAATAATAATAATAATAATAATAATAATGATAATAATAATAATAATAATAATAATAATAATAATAATAATAATAATAATAATAATAATAATAATAATAATAATAATAATAATAATAATAATAATAATAATAATAATAATAATAATAATAATAATAATAATAATAATAATAATAATAATAATAATAATAATAATAATAATAATAACAATAATAATAATAATAATAATAATAAAATAACTAATAATAATATAACAATAACTAGTCGCATAGCACTCGGAGAGTGCACACCTCCGCCAAAGATCGTCCTGAAAATTGTTATGGGCATCAACTGTGATCCTATGCATCATACTCTCCGAGTGCTATGCTTCCATATTATGGAAGCATTTGTTTCGAAATTTGATGATTTTTTTTTTTTAACTTTGACCTTGAGCGAACTATTCGAGGTCAAGGTCAAGGCCATGCAAGGTGCGTCTTTCCATGAGCTAAAATATGAACAAAGTCTGAAGTCTCTACGATGAGGAGAACCAAAGTTATGGCCAAATATATGTGAATCTGACGTTTTGTGCGACCTTGACCTTGACCTTTGATCTTTGACATAAAAAAATTAATGGGTTCTATTCTGGATGGACACGAAGCTTCCCTGAAAAATTGGTTGAGATATCCGCAAAATTGTGCACAGGAGACTGTTAACGAACAAAAAAACAAATAAACATACTGACCGGACCGAAAATATAACCTCCAACTTCGTTGGCGGAGGTAATAAAGAAATGAGAGAGAGAGACAGATAGACAGACAGACAGACAGACAGATAGATAGATAGATAGATAGATAGATAGATAGATAGATAGATACAGAGAGAGAGAGAGAGAGAGAGAGAGAGAGAGAGAGAGAGAGAGAGAGAGAGAGAGAGAGAGAGAGAGAGAGAGAGAGAGAGAGAGAGAGAGAGAGAGAGAGAGAGAGAGAGAGAGAGACTGGTATAAAGAAAGATCGAAAGACTAAGGAATAAGAAAAAGAAGATATAACTGAAAACCAATTAAGACGAAGATAAGTAACCATTGCAGAGAGAGAGAGAGAGAGAGAGAGAGAGAGAGAGAGAGAGAGAGAGAGAGAGAGAGAGAGAGAGAGAGAGAGAGAGAGAGAGAGAGAGAGAGAGAGAGAGAGAGAGAGAGAGAGAGAGAGAGAGACAGACAGACAAACACACAGACAGACAGACAGACAGAGGGCAAAGCGGAGCAAACGAGGCAGTAAGGCAATCAGAGGAGGCTCGTTTTCCGCTGGTTTGCATCAAGTCATGGCGTGGCGGCGGCGGTTGGCAAAAAGAGGGGAAGGAAGAGAAGAAGGGGCGGGCGGGGCGGGAGGACGGAAGGGGTGGGAGAGCAATGGGATGGGTCGCGTGGCTTGTTTGTTTGTTTGTTTGTGTGTATGTGTGTATGTGTGTGTGTGTGTGTGTGTGTACACACACACACACACACACACACACACACACACACACACACACACACACTCAAGTCACGTGATCAGACAAGAGCAACCCAACTGGAATATGACAAGACCAATGGATGCCCTTCTTTCTCCTCCTCCTCCTCCTCCTCCTCCTCTTCCATCTCCTCCTCTTCTTCCTCCTACTCCTCCGATTTACGAAAAAGTAGAAAAAATACAAAACACCGAAAATACACACACACACACACACACACACACACACACACACACACACACACACACACACACACGCGGAATATATGGTATCAGATGTGACGGCGGCCTCTAACTGATCCTCTTTCTATCATGTGGGATAATGGCTCTAACCTTTAACCCCATTTGGGATAAAGGATCGGATCCCCTATTTTATATGGGATACGAGAATGAACTACGGCTTCTTGGAGTCCTGATCCCGTAACCAGTGTCGAGCAGAAGAGGACCCGATGGATGGATGGATGGTTGGATGAGATTTTTGTTTGGTTGTTGTCTGGCTGCGTGAGGGTGTTTTTTCCCTTCCTCTTTTCTACTTTAACTCTTCTTCCTTTCATCCTTTCTTTCCTCCTCTCTTCTCTTATTTTCCTTTTTTCCTGTTCTTTCTTACTTTTCTTTTCTGTCTCCTTTTTTATTCCTTTCCTCCTTTTTGTCTCCTTTCTTCTATTTTTTCTCTTCCTTTTCTTCATCTGTCTATGCAGACCTCTATGAATGAGATGCTGCGGTATGAAATAATTAAAACAAGATAATTTTAAGAGATTTTTTTTGCCTGTGTTGTCTGTGCATATTTTTTTTCTTTCTCTTTTCTGGAGTTACTCGCCCAATTTCATATATTGCCTGCAGTAAACAACTAATGAGGCTTTCACAAAAAAAAACAGAAAAAAAAAATGTATCCATAACTTAAGCTTTAGAACACAAACCAAAAATACTAAACTAAACCCAAATCTAATCAACTCAACCTCTTGTCACACCTTCCTCTTGAGCAGCCCCACGGCCCTAACCACCACCTCCTCATCTACCCCACCTCTACCCCTCAACACCTTTCACCCGCCACTCCTCAGTATTCCGTGGCGTGGAAACAGCTGGTGATGGATGCCACGAGATCGATTTGTCAGCGTGGCGTGCAGAGGGCAGCAGCGGCCAGGGAGGAGGAAGAGGACGAGCAAGAATGAGAGGAGGCAAAATGAGAATGAAGATGAGAGGTGAGTGATTACGCGGTGGTGGGGAAAAGGGGGAGGATGTAGAGGCATAGAGGTAAAGATAGAGAAGAGCTCATGACAGTACAGACAAAATGAGAATAAAGATGAGAGGTGAATGAAAAGTAGGATGGGAAAACGGATGAGACGGAGAAGCAGAGTAAAAGAGAGGAGTATTGTAATGATGCAAGTAACTTTTCTTTCCCTCTCTGGTGCTGTTGTTTTGCTCCTATTGACTTGTTGGCTATCCCGATGTATTCTTATTAATTCAATTGAGTTCACACAGACACTTCCTCATTGCAACACGAGAGACAGCTGTGTGTAGGCAGACGCTACATTCACCTTTACCTTCATTAGTGACCTTTGCATACAGTGGTAGTTGGCCTCAACCTTTGCGTGCATCTTGTCATCCTCACAAAGGCTTCTTCCTCATCCTCAGTGTACAGTGAGATAATTATGAACTTGATGCGGCATAGAGTTCAGCTCCATCATCCATCAAATCGATAGTATTCTTCCAAGCTGCTGCCATTCAATGTAGTTATTTATTTTATTTATGTGGCGGAAACTAATACCATTTGATGAGAACTTAATAAATGTACCTTCACGAAATAATTTTCCTGCGTGAACTCCTTTCTCAAGTTACACTAAAATCACCAAATAACATGTAATGAAGATGATGATAATAATAATAATAATAATAATAATAATAATAATAATAATAATAATAATAATAATAATAATAATAATAATAATAATAATAATAATAATAATAATAATAATAATAATAATAATAATAATAATAATAATAATAATAATAATAATAAAACACTAACAATAATAAAACAAAAAGACAGAAACAGGATGTCAGCGAAATTATCTTGGCTCTCTCCTATACTAACGTTTCCTCCATGTCCGAAGCAAAAACGATGATCCAGCATCCACCTTAATCTTAAACCATAAAAATTTTATTTGCAAAACGAAAAACGTAATGGGAACAAAGTGTTGCTGTTATTGATGCACACACACACACACACACACACACACACATACACAGAGGACGCCCCCCCCCCCAACACACATATAGGGGAGGCCAACCAGCTATATAACTAACTAACTACAGGCTTGAGATGTGACGTCAATAATACATAAGCAGCTCAAATTTCAACAAACGAGAGAGAGAGAGAGAGAGAGAGAGAGAGAGAGAGAGAGAGAGAGAGAGAGAGAGAGAGAGAGAGAGAGAGAGAGAGAGAGAGAGAGAGAGAGAGAGAGAGAGAGAGAGAGAGAGAGAGAGAGAGGGGAGAGTGGGGGGGATATACATTAACAAGTGACGTCCAATTTGGCTTCGGAACTGACAGGATGGGCGAAAAATGTTAGCATCCATAATACAGACGAGGAGGAGCCGGAGTGTGTGAGGCGCCTCTGCGTGTTACACCAGCGACTCTATTAACCGTCCCTCGTGTGATTGTTAAATAATTAGTATATATCAATTAACGTCCATTACCTCCCGTTAGTGTGAAAGGGAGGCGAGGGGAGCGAGGGAGGGAGGAAGGAGGAGGGATGGGTATGAGAGGAGAGGCAGAGAAGGAAGGGGGTTATGGGAGAGAGAGGGAGGGAGGGGAGGGGAGGGGAGCACCTGAGGAGGGAGGAGGAGAGGGTGGGTTTTATGAAAGGGAGGGGGGTTGGGGAGGGAGTGGAAGGGAGAGGAGGGGAGCCAGGGAGGAAGGAGGGGGTAAAAGGGAGATGGATATGGGAGGAGGGGGACGGAGGGGAGGGGGTTATGAGAGGGAGGGGAGGGGGTTTGGGGAGGGATTGGGAGGGAGAGGAGGGGATGCCAGGGAGGGAGGAGGGGGTAAAAGGGAGATGGATATGGGAGGAGGGGGCTGGAGGGGAGGGGTTTATAGGAGGGAGGGGAGGAGGAAGGGGAGTTTAGGGATCTCTTTTCCTCCACTCTGCATTTCTGAGGGGTGAAGGGGAGGGAAGGAGACAGATGGGGATGGGGGGAGTATGGAGGGGAAGAGAGAGAGAGAGAGAGAGAGAGAGAGAGAGAGAGAGAGAGAGAGAGAGAGAGAGAGAGAGAGAGAGAGAGAGAGAGAGAGAAATCTATCGTACTTATGCACCTATTTCATCAAAGTTATAAGAATCACGAGCAGTATGAATGTTGCCACTATTACTTTGTTTCCCTATTACATTCCTCTTTAGCAAAATAATGACTTACTTTCTTTACATTAATTCGACAATAAATGCTGAAAAAAATGTTTAAAATCGTCTTCATGAAGGAAAGTTACTGAAAATGACACGATTCAATATTTATTTTTCTACACGTGAATCTAAATAAATATAAAAAAAATGTTAGTATATTTTGATGTCGTTGTTACTATCTATCAATCTATCTATCTATCTATCTATCTATCTATCTATCTATCTATCTATCTATCTATCCATCTGTTTATCTATCCATCCATCCTTCTAACAATTCACTATTTCTATTTCCACACACGCATCAACTTTAATAAAATTTCCTCACTTAAAAGTTATCACGAACATCAGAGGCGTTTTGAGTTCCCAACAATGTGGTCCTTCATTCCTCGGAGCGAAATTCTCTACATGCCCGTCCGCTTCTGTTTTTTTTCCTCTGACAGTTAGGAAAAGACGAACATCAGGTTATGGCAAAATATGACCCTTTGATAAAAAAAAAAAAAAAACATTGATCGTCCGCCGCATCTATCTCTTCTTCTAACAGGAAAAACCACAACGATAAGAGAACCATTTTGACGAATACTATTAATCTACAAACTCAGCTATTTTCCAACTTTTTGTGTGTGTAGGCGTTGTTAACAGTTAGGGAACGGGAAGATAACAGTGGAGTGACATATTCCTCCTTTGCAATTTCTCTCTCTGCGTATCCGTTTATCTATCCGTTTATCTGTTTAGCTATCTGTTTATCTATCTGTTAATCTATCTGTTTAAATATCTGCTTATCGATCTTATCTATCTCTTTATCTATCTTTTTATCTATCTGCTCATCTATCTGTTGATCTATATGTTTATCTACCCCTTTATCTATCTGTTTATCCTTCTGTTTATCTATCTCTTTATCTATCTGTTAATCTATTTGTTTACCTATCCGTTTATCTGTTTATCTATCTGCTCATCTATCTCTTTATCTATCTGTTTATCTACTCTTTATCTATCTGCTAATCTATCTGTTTATCTATCCGTTTATCTGTTTATCTATCTGCTTATCTATCTCTTTATCTATCTGTTTATCTATCTGTTTATCTATCTGTTAATCTATCTGTTTATCTATCCGTTTATCTGTTTATCTATCTGTTGATCGATCTGTTTATCTATCTGTTTGTCTTCCTTTTACTATTAATCTATCCATCCAACTATCTTTCTTTTTTCTATCCATCTATATATTTATCCATCTGTTTATCTATCCATCCATCCTTCAAACAATCAGTCAATCAGTCAGTCAGTCAATCTAAACGTGTATCTTTTTTTCCGCCTAGCACCTGAAAACACACCAACACATGCAGTCCGCAATTACCTGCAGAATGAAGGTGAGGTGGCGTGTTCGACCATAGATGCCTCCCCACGCCTTCCTCTCCTCTGCTCCTCTTTGCCAACTTACCTGAGAAGACACAAACATATAATTAGTCTTTCATCACCGGTTGAGTAAGGGGAAGTAGTGTGCTCCTTCATATTTACAGTTTATTTCCCACCTCTACTTCTCTTTCACCAGCAGTCACAGAATATTTATTTATAGACGATCATAATTATATACCTTCACATTTCAACCAATAAAGAGGAAAGAAGTTATACATTTTCTGATCTATCTGTCTACCGTATCATTACATTTTAACCGACTAAGTGAAAAGAAGCTCAATGTTTTCTGATCTATCTGTTTACTGTATATTCCTTCTAACTGACTTTACCACCATCACTATCATCTCTTCCACCTCCTCTTCCTCCTTACCAAACAATATATAAAGAACTAGTAAACACGATCAAATCCTATTCTTCTCTTCTCTCCACTCTCTCTCCTTTCTCCTTCTTCTCCTCTTCCTCTTCCTTCCCGAACAACAGGAAAACATAAACGCGGTCATATGATCTGTTTCTTCATCTCTACCTAAACACTTCCCGTCCTCCTCCTTCTTCTCCTCCTCCTCCTCTTCACCCATCTACAGTAGAGGACATAAACAAGATCACACTATTATTACATTGTTACGTGTAGAGAGAAAATAATTAACACTACCTTATCAAACTATCCTCTGCTTTCCTAATCTCAACGTCAAACTCTCCCGGCCAACCCCTTTTTGCCGCCCGTGGAGAGCACATACACACATCACACTACCATCACATTATAAGGAATACAGATAATATATATGACACTCCTTATCTCACTCTCCTCTGGGTTCCGAGTCTCTTCACATCAAATTCTCTACGTCAGTCTTTTTGCCCGTCCCGAAGAACACACAAACACTTCACACTCCCATCGTATTATAACATGTGGAGAGGATATAAGTAAGACCCTTTATCTCACTATCCTCTCCTTTGCTAATCTCTTCACATCAAACTCTCTACGTCAGTCTTTTTGCCCGTCCCGAAGAACACACAAACACTTCACACTACCATCGTATTATAACATGAGGAGGGGATATAAGTAAGACCCTTTATCTCACTATCCTCTCCTTTGCTAATCTCTTCACTTCAAACTCTCTCCGCCAGCCTTTTTGCCGGCCCGGGAGAACACACAAACACGATCACCCTATCATCGCATTAGGACGGTCGGCGTGATGCATTAGTCGGCAGTGTGTCGCTACGTTTACGCGGTGTCGCCTCCTCGCCGCCCCTAACCGCCCTAATGGAGGCGTGGCTAATCCAATCACACCCAAATATGCCCGGAAGGAGGAGGGAGCAAACACACGGGGAGAGATTTTTATCGGTAATTGTTCTCGTTTTCACCCGCCATTAGTTTCTTTTGTTTCCCTCTTCCTGTGTGATGCTCTTATTAATAGTGTTAGTTAGGTGGTGAGTCTGTTTCTTTTGTTTGCTTCTGTCTTCTTAACGGCGCTACAGAGACAGACGCGTGTGATTCTCGGCTCAAACATGTCGTAACAAGATTGGTTTCACAGCACGTTTCAGTTAGTGCAGATAATCTAGAATCCGATACCAAAGAATGAGATTTTCAGCTCTGAGGCAAAGTGCAATTAGAGCAATTTTATGGGTGATTTCAAGCTGCTCTTAGTTTATCGGTGTTACGGAATGCGAGAAACATTCTTTGGTCGTACATCTCGCTACTAATTCCCTGTTTTATCGACGTAGAATTTGTTGGTGAGAATAATGGTGACTTCTTGAATAGCAGTGTTGACTTCCAGGTGTTTTAGTGCTCCAATTCCACAGGTAAAACTAATTAGTGTTACATCAGGTAGTAAAGGTGTGAATTCAATACGTGATAATGGCGTATGTATATCTAGAGACTCTTAATTAAGGTCGTTCTATCCTCTATTGTTCGCTGGAGAGATTAACTTATGGGGGAGGATTACGTCAAGTGGAGGGGAGTCGGTACCTCCACTAATTCCAGAGCTAGACAAAGAGGTGACTGCTTCGTAGAGAGGACACAATAACGTTGGCTATGGGAAGAATTTACTATTGTTAATGTTGCTGTTGTAGGTGAATTTTTATTATTATTGTAGTAACAGATTTAACGTCAATAAAATAAAGAATTAGTATCTCGATGTACGACCAAAGAATGTTTCTCACTTTCCGTAACACCGATGAACTAAGAGCAGCTTGAACTTGTCTCCTCTGCTGTAAAAATAAATAAATAAATAAATAAAAAAAAAAAAAAAAAAAACAGAGCGGCAAACAGAAACAAGAAAGACACCGTTGAATACAAAGAGAAACAACTGATCTATAAACACGTAGGTAAAGGCGCACTCCAGCACCACTTACTCTTTTCTTTCTTTTCCACTGACTCTTTTTTTTTTTTTTTTTATACATTGTTAACTTTACTGCTCCCTGATTTTACTTTCATACTATACTAATGCCTCTCTCTCTGCGGGCCCTGCACTGTCTCCCTCCATTTACCTCCCGCCCTTTCCTTGTTCCACACTCAATGTCGCAGTTGTTCCACCTTCATCATCATCAGCAGTCTCTCTCTCTCTCTCAACATCTTTCATACCGTTACTTTCAGAACAACTAAACTATCACTACCACTATCTCCTCCTCCTCATCCCCTTTCTCCTCTTCCTCCTCTTCCTCCTCTTCCTCCTCCTCCTCCGTCCTTATCACACACTAAAGCCCTGACTCACCTTTTGGACCACTGCAGCAGGTACCCTCATTAAGGCCCAACATGCTTTCCGTTACCTGCCCGTTCAATGTTCTTATGTTCCTCTGCCTCCTCCTCCTCCTTCCCCCTCTTCACCTCTTCCTCCTCCTACTTGTCTTACTTCTCTGCTTCTTCATACTCTTCTTCCTTCTACATCTGACTTCTCTTCTCTCCCTTCTCAAATTTTCTCTTATTTTTCTTTCACGGTCTTTTTTTTTCGTTTATATTAACACCACCTTGCCCCCCCCCCACCCCACCCCAACACCACCAACACCATCAGCAGCAACACCACCACCATCACCATACCCGAGAAAGGAACACAAACAAACAACAAACACATTACAATTCTATATCACTGCTACATGATAACCAAAACACACACACACACACACACACACACACACACACACCTTTTTCTTCTCTCTTCTTCTCCTTTTTCTTCTTCTCCTCCTCCTCCTCCTCCTCCTCCTCCTCCTTCTCCACCTCCTCTTCCTCTTCCTCTTCCTCCTCCTCCTTCTCCTCCGACACAGCATCATACACACTCTTATCCCTTTCTTTCCTCTTCTTTCCTCACAAAACTCCCTGGTCCTTTTTCTTCTTACACCGCCGCTACCGTGAACCTCCTCTCACTTCCACTTCCTTCTTCCTCCTCCTTCCTCCTCCTTAGACTCTTCACCCACCACCACCACCACCACCACCGCCACTAGCACCACCAGCGCCGCCACCACACCTCCTCCACTGCTCTTTTATGTCTTCTTGATGGTAAAATCGATGACTTTAATTGAAAAAACCTGCCAACATCGGGCGGCCGTGGCTGTGACACCGGTGGCAGGAGGCGGCTCCCTCGCGCCACCAAGATTTGGTTATGGGCTCGATAATCCCCTGGAGATGGCTCCTTAAGATGACTTTTCTTATAATAATTGATCGTGGCGCAAAGGAGGAAGGAAGGAACGAGGGAGCAACGGGGCCAGGGAGGGAGGGAGGCGGGGTGGGTGGCGGGGTGGGTGAGAGGGAGAAGGAAAGGGATGAAGGGACCTGAAGGGTGCTAAAGACTGTGAACGAAGGAGGGAGGGTGTGTGGCAAGGGTGGAAAGGGAGAGAAGGGAAGGGATGGAGCTGAAGGGTGTTAAAGATTGTAGGAGGAAGGGAGGATAGGATGATGATGAGAGATGAGAGGGATGGAGGGAGCTGAAGGGCGCTAAAGACTGTGAAGAAAAAAGGAAGGAAGGGATGGTGGGAAGGTCGCAGGGTGGGAGAGAGGGAGAGAAAAGAGATGAAGGGTATGAAAGGGTGTTAAAGACTGTAGAAGAAGGAGGAAGGGAGGAAAGGATAGGAATGAGAGGGAGATGAGAGGGATGAAGGGAGGGAAAAGTACTAGGAAAAGGAGGCGGGGTGGAAGGAAGAAAAGACAAAGTGGAATGAAGGGAATAGGAAGAGGGACTATGAAGGAATGAAGGAAGGAGGGCAAGAAGAAGAAGAGAAGGAAGGATATGAGATAGAGAGAGAAGGGAATGAAGAAATCTAAATAGAGGCAAATATTATGAAGGAAAGGAGGGAGAGGGGAAAAAAGGAAAGATGGACAAGGAGAGACAGGAAAGGAAGGAAAAGACTGGAAAACATCGGGAAGAGAGGAAGGAAGAGCAAGGGTTAGGAGGGAAGGAAGGAGGGAGAGGAGTGGTAAAGATGATGACGGAGAGTGAAAGCAAAGAAAGGAGTAAATAAGGCTTAAGAAAGAGAGACAAATGGGGGATAAAAAAAAAAGTGGGATACAAAAATCAAAACAGAAGGAAGAAAGTAAAAGAGAAAGAAAAAGAGACAACCAAAAGCAGGGAGAGGAGAAAAAGAAAAAAGGAGACAGAAGAGAAGTAAGGAAGTAGAAGAGGGAGAAGATACAAAGCGAAGAAAAAGAAAAAAAAACAGGAAACACCGTAGAAAGAAAAAAATAAGTAAAAAGAAAAAAAAAAGAAGAAATTAAAGGAAAAAAAAAGAAGGAAGAAGAAGATATCAAGAAGGAAAGGCGTCACTAAAAGGCGAAAGTAGATCAAGAGGAGGAGGAGGAAGAAAATGAGAAGAAAGACGAGGAGGAGGAGGAGGAGGAGGAGGAGAAGGGATACGAGTTTCACTAAAGAGGAGGAGCAGGAGGAGGGGGGTTTATGGATGGGAAAGGAGCGTGGAGGAAGAATGGAAGGGGAGGGAAAATGGGAGGGAGAGAGAGAGAGAGAGAGAGAGAGAGAGAGAGAGAGAGAGAGAGAGAGAGAGAGAGAGAGAGAGAGAGAGAGAGAGAGAGAGAGAGAGAGAGAGAGAGAGAGAGAGAGAGAGAGAGAGAGAGAGAGAGAGAGAGAGAGAGAAAGAAGAATGGAAGGGGAGGGAGAATGGGAGGGAAGAGTGGAGAGAAGGAGAATGGGACGGAAGTGGGAGGAGAGAGTGGGAGGAATACGAAAAATAGGAGGAAGGGAGATGTATGGGCGGGTGCTGAGAGAGAGAGAGAGAGAGAGAGAGAGAGAGAGAGAGAGAGAGAGAGAGAGAGAGAGAGAGAGAGAGAGAGAGAGAGAGAGAGAGAGAGAGAGAGAGAGAGAGAGAGAGAGAGTGTGTTACTTGCACGTTTCTTTTTATTTAATAAGCGTCACTGACACTTCAAAAAATCACACAACGCTGAGGTGGTAATAAGAAAAAATAACTGATAAAGATTCACCAAACAAGTAATAATAAATGAGCAACAACATTCATTTCATCTACCAAGAACTAAATATTAACGATTTTTTTATCCAATTCACTTTAAACATCAAAAGATTTCATTACGTGAGCCAATACTTTAGTTTTATGCTGACAGTAGGAGTTGATAAATCAATACCAACAACAACTTCGTGATTTGTTATATATTTTAAGGAGCAGAGTCTTTTCCACTATACTCCTCTCGCTCTTTAATAATAATAATAATAATAATAATAATAATAATAATAATAATAATAATAATAATAATAATAATAATAATAATAATAATAATAATAATAATAATAATAATAATAATAATAATAATAGCAATAATAAGGGGACGTGAATGGTGGGAGTGGCTGCGAAAAGGTTAACGAGCGGAGGATGGAAAAGAGGGAGGAGGGAAGGCTGGGAGGGAGGGAGATAAGGCTGACGGGGGGAGGGAAGGAGGGGGGAAGGGAGGGCCATCCGTCTCAATGACTATCTGGAGTCATTACTCAGAGGGGCGACCTGCGAGTCACTATACCCACACACACACACACACACACACACACACACACACACACACACACACACACACACACACAGACCATTACTATTACTTTCAAGGTGTGTGATACTTTTAAAGCAACCCATACCAACATTCTTTTACACACACACACACACACACACACACACACACACACACACACACACACACACACAACATTACTATTACGCCCTTCACTGAACTATATACACTTCCATTCTAGGCAACGCATCCAACAGCATCCGTACATACACACACACACACACACACACACACACACACACACACACACACACACACACACACACACACACACACACACAACATTACTATTACATCCTTCACTGAGCTATATACACTTCCATTCTAGGCAACGCATCCAACAGCATCCGTACACACACACACACACACACACACACACACACACACACACACACACACACATTATTATTATTACGCCCTTCACTGAACTACATTTCCATTCTAGGCAACGCATCCAACAGCATCCGTACATACACACACACACACACACACACACACACACACACACACACACACACACACAAGGGCTGACAGTAACCGGGTTCATCAATCACGGCTCAGCCCAGTTATTATTCCTTTTCCTTAGCGTTCCCGTCTTCGCTACATCTTCATATTCCTTTTAGATCCATCAGCTGATAGATTATACTCCCTCCCTCCCCACTCCCTATCTCCCTCTCTCAGCCTCCCTCCCTCCCTCCTCCCTTTGCTACATCTCCTAACCCTAGTCTTCCTCATGTGTCCTTGTCCAGTCTTTTTTTCCTTTCACTTTTTTTTCCTTTCCTTTCCTCCATTCCTTCTATCAACTTCCCTCTCTACGTCTCTCCTCTCCCTCCTTTACTCCTTCCTAAATCAACTCGTTACCAATCTTTTTTTTCTCTTGTTCCATCGATTCTTGCTTCATTTTACCATCATTCTATTTCTTCCGTATCCTTTTCCTTTTTCCATCCCAGCACGTCACCAAATCTTACCTTCCTTTCTCTTCCAACTCCCATCTATACCTCCGTCCCTCTCTTCTCTCTCTCCTTAACCTTCCTTTCCTCCTCCTTTTCTCCCAGCGTCACCTCCTCATCCTACTCCTTCCCCCGAGTCACAGCAGGTCACCAATCCTTCTCTACAGACCACGGGGTGAAGGATGAGGGCTGAAGGAGGAGGGTGAGGAGGGGGGTGAAGAAGGGAGGCTGTGGTGGTGGTGGGGGAGGGGAGTTGAGGTGGTGGGGGGTCTCCTAAACACCCCCAGCATTGAGCACTGTGGCATCCTCCCCCTATAAGGCAAACAGATGTCCAACTGATTCTTTTGTTCTCGCATAATAGACCTGAGCGCCTCGATCTGTCCGCGTCCCGACCCTCCCGGCCTCGACTTCGGCGGTGGAGGTGGAGGTGATCGATCGACTCTTGGGAGGAGGGGGGGAGAGAGGGGGGGAAGAAAGGAGAGGTGGAGGAAGGAAGAAGAGAAGATAGGAGAAAGGAAGGAAGGGAGAAGAAAAGAGAGGTGTATGTTAGATAGTGGGGTTTGTGATGAAAGAAGGAAAAAGAGTAGAATGGAGAAAGGATCATATAAGGGGGGAAGATGGAAGGAAAGAAGATAAGCGATAGAGAAGGGTGAAGGTGATGGTGGAGAAAGGAGGCGGAGGAGGAGGAGGAGGGAAGGAGATTGGAAGGAGAGTCGTTAGCTAAAGGGAAGGAGAGCAAGGGATGTGAAGAGGCAAAGCTAAGGATATGAACAGAGTAAAGGAGGAGAAGGAGGCGGAAGGATGGTGGTGGTGGTGGTGATATGGCGGTGATGGAGAGCAGAAAAAAATGAGAGTACTGTTGCTAAAAGTGCTCATAAAGGGAAGGTAGTGAGAAATGAGGAGGAAGAATGATAATGATAGTGATATAGTTACTAAGAAAATCAAAATATGAAGTATATAATGAACTCTAGAAAGAAGAGACTGAGGGGTAGATTTTTATTGCGTATTTACTTTTGCTACAGTTGTGGAATGATCTATTACATTTACTAAACCGCGCAGCTGTGGTTGAGTTAAGAATAATGATGGGAATGATAATACGGCAATCAGTAAGGGAGGTCAAGGATACGAGGGAGAAGAGAAGGGAGCAAGATGACTAGGGGTGGAAAAGGGAGTCAAAAAAATATGCAGGAGTAGGAAAGTGAGTAAATAGAAGAATGTTGGAGTAGGAAAGGAAGTAAAAATAATGAGGGCGTAGAAATGGAAGTAAAAAGGAGGGAGCAGAAAAGGAAGTAAAAAGAAGGGAGTTGAAATGGAAGTGAACAGGAGGGAGTAGCAAAGGAGTAAAAAGGAGGGAGTAGAATAGGAAGTAAAAAGGAGGGAGCAGAAAAGGAAGTAAAAAGGAGGGAGTAGCAAAGGAGTAAAAAGGAGGGAGTAGAATAGGAAGTGAAAAGGAGGGAACAGAAAAGGAAGTAAAAAGGAGGGAGTAGAAAAATGAGTAAAAAGGAGGGAGTAGAAAAGGAGTAAAAAGGAGGGAGTAGAAATGGAAATAAAAAGGAGGGAGCAGAAAGGGAAGTAGAAATAATGACGGAGTAGAAGAGGGAGTAAAGAGGAAGGAGTAGAAAAGGAGGTAAAAATAATGAGGGAGTAGAAAAGGGAGTAAAAAGGAGGGAGTAGAAAAGGGAGTAAAACGGAGGGAGTAGGAAATGGAGTAAAAACAATATAATGAAGTAAAGGAGTAAGGAACAAGAATGAGGGAGTAGGAAATGGAGTAAAAACAACATAAAGAAGTAAAAGAGTAAGGAACAAGAATGAGGGAGTAGGAAATGGAGTAAAAACAATATAATGAAGTAAAGGAGTAAGGAACAAGAATGAGGGAGTAGGAAATGAAAACACATAATGAAAGTAAAGAGTAGAGAACAAGAATGAGGAGAGGAAAAGTAAAAAAATATAATAAAGTAAAGGAGTAAGGAACAAGTAAAAACAATATAATGAAGTAAAGGAGTAAGGAACAAGAATGAGGGAGTAGGAAATGGAGTAAAAACAATATAAAGAAGTAGAAGAGTAAGGAACAAGAATGAGGGAGTAGGAAATGAAGTAAAAACAATATAATGAAGTAAAGGAGTAAGGAACAAGAATGAGGGAGTGGGAAAGTGAGTAACAAGAATATGAGGAAGCAGAAAAGTAGGTAAAAAGAAGAATGAGTAATAACAGACTAAAAATTATATGAGGGAGTAGAAAAGAGAAAAAAAATCGGAGTAGAAAATGGAGTAGAAAAAAAATATCACCAACTCGAAGCCCAAGTCGAGGCGCGGAGAATGCGACGCAGGTGACGTTAAATGACAAGCCAATAGTATCAGAAAAACGTGATTTGCAGGGTTGCCGCGCGGGGAAATTACGTGTTTGTTTATAGAAGCAGCTGCCTCGATGTGGTGACGGTGGTGGTGGTGACGGTGACAGTGGGTGGTGGTGACGGTGGGTGGTGGTGTGTGTATGTGTGTGCGTATGCGTGAGGGTACTTAGCTTAGGCCCGGCCCCTCAGCGCATTCACAAAAGACAATCGCATTATGGGTTAGTCTTTTCTATCTACTATTTTTTTCCTCTCTCTCTCTCTCTCTTTATCCCTTTCTCTCTCTCGCGCTGTTGTTGTGGCGGCGGAAAACTTGTGAGCAAAACGGAGCATTGATTTTCTTTCTATCGCCCTTTTTTTGTTTTGTTTACCGAGTGGTGGAGGAAGTGTTGCGACGAATGTGCTCCCGTTTATGCTGTATTGTTATTGTTCTCGGGCCTCCTTTGTTCCTTCATTAGTCTAATTAGTCAGTGGCCCTCTGGTGGTGGTGGTGGTGAAGGGGGAGTGGGGGGGTTGAAGAGTGGTGGTAGTGGGGGTGGTGGAAGTAGGTAGTAGTTGTAGTAGTAGTGGTAATAGTAGTAGAGGTAGGAGAGGAGGTTGAGGAGGAGGAGGAATAATACTAATGGTAATAAGTGATAACATTTTTAGTAGTAGTAGTAGTAGTAGTAGTAGTAGTAGTAGTAGTAGCAGGAATAGCAATGGTTTGAGAAAGCATACGTTCATGTAACAATATTTACCATTTCCAGCATCAAAAGAGTAAGAATATAATAAATAACTATTAGGGAGATGTCTCTTTAGTCCCCGACCCCTCCACCCATCGTTCCCAGGTGTGGCGGTGGAGGACGGGCGGGGCGCGGAGGGGAGGAGGAGGGGGAGGTGAAGGATGGCATAAACAAGGGGGGGGGGGGAGGAGGGAGGGGCGGTGGGAGAATATTACGGGGGATGATCAGGGGGGGGGGGAAGCGGGGAGGTGACAACAGGAGGGTTGGTCACCATGGCACAACGTCATTATAATATGGCGCGGGAAGGAGGTTGAGGAAGTATTTATGGTCACACATTATCGCCGCGAGAAAGCCCCGTCCCTGGTATTTATCCGGACTCATAAAATAAGAGAACCGTCAGCACAGTTCGGCCGTGACAAAAACTCCCTCCGCCTCTAAATCTTCCTCCGGGTTTCTGAAAGGGACAGTGACAATTTTATAAGGAAACGCCGAATGACACTAAGATCGTAACAAGAGATTAGGACCGCAAACCATCCCTCGCGTCTCCCTTACATCGCTCAGAGACTAGGATGGATCTCTGACGGTGTGGCTGAGCGAAACATTTGAGGAAAGGACGAACGGCAACGAAACGGCGACAAAAACCGTGTTAGCCATTTTGAGTATGCGGAATTAAAGACAAGGGTACACCTCACACTGCGCGGGGCTATTCTTCGGGCCGGCCCCCTGGTGGCTGAGTTTGGAGTCACTTTGGCCCCCCGTGGCGCCCTCTGTGAAACGTGCCCGCCGTGTCAACTCCCACCCGACGCTCGGCTGGCTGGGGGGCTGACTCGGTTCGGTTGGCTGGTTGGCTGCGTTGGTCGGTCGGTCGGTTGGTTGGCTGCCTCGACGTTCATGGCGCCTCACACAAATGGCTTTGGTCTTTTATCTCCTTCATTGTGTGTGTTCGTTCGTGTGTCTGTTTCTGTGATGGTTTTACGGGGTTGGTTGGTTAGTTCCCGTGTGTGTGTGTGTGTGTGTGTGTGTGTGTGTGTGTGTGTGTTGTCTCGGAATATAGTAGTAGTTATTTTTTTGCATTTGCCTTTTCTTTCATAGGAATAAAGGGAAGAGGAATCTCTCTCTCTCTCTCTCTCTCTCTCACAGAGAAAAGTAAAGTCTAACCAATTTCACTCTTCACAAATGACTTTTTAGTGAAAGAACCAACTAAGCTTTTGTTGACGGTCGTACAGTGCAATACAATATGATGCGTCTCAATCAAGAATGAAGAATAATCATCTAATTTGGAGCGACGATGCAATATTCTCCCGATAATTTGAACTAGAAGTATTTCTAAAATATAAACTGACATAAGTATCTATTTACATATCCACACCCCAAGAAATAAACAAAATAATATTTATAAAAAATCACACTTACAACAACGGGTACCCAAGAAAAAAATAGCAATATGAATATCATCACATCACAATGATTACCCTTAGCAGTAATGAATAAGTTCCTGCAAACAACGTCCAGACCACTCACAACACACCAATAACACTCGGAGCAAGGCGC
Organism: Eriocheir sinensis; assembly: GCF_024679095.1. NCBI lineage: Eukaryota > Metazoa > Arthropoda > Malacostraca > Decapoda > Varunidae > Eriocheir > Eriocheir sinensis. The sequence goes on from NC_066516.1 coordinate 15,683,206, forward strand.
AGCATCCATCCATCAGGAGTAGCTTGATAAATTCAGGAGCCAGTTAAGAGCAGCAGTGTTCACCTAATGTAGAAACAAGGGGAGGGGGGGGGGGTGAGGAGAGAGAACGAGGGGGCGAAGGAGGAAGAAAGAGGGGGGGGGGGCACAGGAGGGAGAAAGTGTGGGGACGTAGGATGAAAGGGGTGAACGCAGGTTAGGTGGAGAGGAAAGTAAGGGGGACAAGAGTGTAGAGGAGGTCATGTGAAGAGGAAAATGAGCAGAGAGGGGGGGCAAGGGAGGAGGTGATAAGGAAAAGCAGGGAGAGGGGGTGAGAACTAAGGTGGGGAGATCAGAGGGGAGGAAGGGAGGTGTGGTGTAAGTCAAGGGAGGAAGGGTGGGGAACAGGAGGTGGTCAGAGACTTAACGGGAGGGGGGAGGAGGGAAAAGTGGGGGAGGGTTAGAGGAGGGGCAATCGGGTGGACGGTAAAGAGGTGAGGTGAAGAGGGGTAAGAGAGGGGGCCAGGTGAGGGGCGTCAGGAGGAAAAGAGGGGGTAGGGGAGGGTAAAGGAGAGGAGGTAGAGTGGGCAGAAGGGGGGATGGGTGCGTGAGAGGAGATCAGACGGGGGCAGAATCGGGGGTTAGAAGGGGGAGAGGTTGGTGGAATGGAGGGGAGCAAGGAAGGGGCATCAGATAGAAAGGTGGAGGGGGGGGGTAGAGCAGAGGAGGGAGAAGGGGGTGGGAGGAGGAGGAGAGGGTGTAAGAGAGAAGGTCAGATGGGGGCAGAATCAAGGGTTAGAGGGGAAGAGGTTGGTGGAGTGGAGGGTGAAGAGTGGTGAAGTGAAGGAGGAGAAAAAGGGAGGGGAGGGTAGAGAGAGGGGGTGCAGAGTAGAGCAGAGGAAGGGGAGTGAGAGGGAGGGAGGAGAAAAAGGGAGGGCAGGGTAGAGAGAGGGGGTGCAGAGTAGAGCAGAGGAAGGGGAGTGAGAGGGAGGGAGGAGAAAAAGGGAGGGGAGGGTAGAGAGAGGGGGTGCAGAGTAGAGCAGAGGAAGGGGAGTGAGAGGGAGGGAGGAGAAAAAGGGAGGGCAGGGTAGAGAGAGGGGGTGCAGAGTAGAGCAGAGGAAGGGGAGTGAGAGGGAGGGAGGAGAAAAGGAGGGAGGGTAGAGAGAGGGGGTGCTGAGTAGAGCAGAGGAAGGGGAGTGAGGGAGGGGAGGGGAAAAAGTGAGAGAGGGGGTGCAGAGTAGAGCAGAGGAAGGGGAGGAGTGAGGGAGGGAGGGAAGGAGGGGCAGGGTAGAGAGGGGTGCAGAGAGCAGAGGAGGGGGAGTGAGGGGAGGGGAAGGGGTGATGGTGTGTGCCTGCTTTGGGGTGCAGAGGGAGGAGAGTGAGAGGGAGGGGGAAGGGGTGGTGGTGTGTGCCTTTGGGGTGCAGAGGGAGGAGGTGAGGGGAGGGGGGGGTGGTGGTGTGCCTGCTTTGGGGTGCAGAGGGAGGAGTAGTGAGGGGGAGGGGGAAGGGGTGGTGGTGTGCCTGCTTTGGGGTGCAGAGGGAGGAGTAGTGAGGGGGAGGGGGAAGGGGTGGTGTGTGCCTCGCTTTGGGGTGCAGAGGGGAGGAGTAGTGAGGGGGAGGGGGAAGGGGTGGTGGTGTGTGCCTCGCTTTGGGGTGCAGAGGGGAGGAGTAGTGAGGGGGAGGGGGAAGGGGTGATGGTGTGTGCCTCGCTTTGGGGTGCAGAGGGGAGGAGTAGTGAGAGGGAGGGGGAAGGGGTGGTGGTGTGTGCCTCGCTTTAGTAACCCGCCGTGTTGAGTTACGGGACACGCGGCCACTCTCGTCGCGGCTTATTGGACCACGATGTTTACCTGAATGTTTGAGGCGCCCACGTGCGGCCGCTCCTCGGGGATGCCGCGCCCGTGTTTGCGGTGATGTCCGGCAGAGTAATGACATCAGGGAGATTGCAAGACACAGGGGGGGAGGGGAGAGCGTGGGAGTAGAGAGGCTGGTGGGGAGTAGCGAGATGAGAGGATGGGATGAAACGAGAGAGGAGGGGAGGGTATGTGGGGAGATAGGAGGAGATGAGTGTGCATGGGGAGGAAAAGAAGGAAAATATAATGGACTGTGTGTGAGGATTATAGGAAGGGAGACATGAAGAGGATGGGTGTGGGGTGAATAGAAGGGGAGATGAGAAAAGGGGATGAATGTAGAGAGAAAAGTAGAAGAAAATCGGTAAAGGAAGGGGAGAAGAGAGCAGAGGGAATGGGGAAAGGAGAATGGAGGGACACGAAAGGAAAAACAAACACGAGAAGGAAGAGGAACGAGAAGAGAACGAGACGAGAGGAGGAGACGAAGGAGAGTGAAAGAGCATGGGTAAACAAGGGGAACAGGAGGAGAAGAAGGAAGAGGAAGAAGAAGAGGAAGAGGAGGAACGATTTAGAGCTTACACAGGAAAATACTTGGTCGTAATAGGTGGGCGACACTCTTTGTCGGACAACGAAGTTACCTGCTTAAACAGAACATGTACACACTATCTCACTGCTCTTTACTGCTGGTGGTGAGAGGGAACAGGAGGAGGAGGAGGAGGAGGAGGAATACAAAGGAATACAAAGCAAAAGCAAACAGCAATAGACCTCTTAATCCTAACTACGCTGTTTGTTCATGCTACCAGGAGGAGCAGGAGCAGAGGACGAATAGGAGAGAAAGATCACGGAAAACACACTATAAAACAAAAACTAAACAAATATTGAGACATTTCAGCACAATTATAGCGATACGATTATACAGAGGAGGAAGAAGAGGAGAAAGAGTTGTAGTAGTAGTAGTAGTAGTAGTAGTAGTAGTAGTAGTAGTAGTAGCAGTAGTAGTAGTAGTAGCAGTAATAAGTGAGGGACGGTTGGGAAGAGGGACGACAAAGTTAGGCGAGAGGGTGACCTGGACGCATTACTTCTTGATTACCTCTCACCCGCCGCCTGCCAATCACCGGGTGGCCGCCGCAGCACACCTCGGCCCTCCACGCCCCCCGAGACTGCTGTTCCTCGCTCCGTATTTCGTCTTTTTCCCGCCAAGACGGACAGATGTTTACGCAATGTGTGTGTACGTGTGCGCGTGTGTGTGTGTGCGTGTGTGTGTGGAGGCCGCGACCGTCATTGACAGCATATTCATGTCGTCCCCCGCGCGGCCCGTCACCAGCCCCTCCCCTGACGCGCACCTGTTAGCCTCACCTGCAATTAATAGGTCGTGTGTGTGTGTGTGTGTGTGTGTGTGTGTGTGTGTGTGTGTGTGTGTGTGTGTGTGTGTGTGTGTGTGTGTGTGTTTAACAGTTTCGCCTGGGTATGACTTATTATCACATCACTCATTTAATTATATACCCAGCGAATTACAATATGTAGCTACCGTCTTAATTATTATATATTAAGCGTAAATAGTACACATCCGTTTATCTATCTTTCATGTCTTAATTCGAAACTCATTTTAATCTTCATTAAAATTACGTAAAATATTCTCATTGCTCACTATTACACTCCCTTAGTGATGAGCTTTCCCCCTATCTCCCTCTCCCTCTCTCTCTCTCTCTCTCTCTCTCTCTCTCTCTCCTCCCCCCCGTCTACTCCTTCGCCCGGTGACAGCCTCAGGAGCATGTTACATTCACGGCTTCCCGACGTACGCAAAGCTGTCGTGTCCAAGTTGGCGGCCTGGGAGTGAAGGGCGCTGCGTTATGCATGGTTCCGTAGTACGTCAGCGGGCCGCGGCGGACGGGCATCTCCCAAGGGCGGCCGGGTCAAGGGGAGCGAGTAATATTTATCCTTAGGAGGAGGAAGGAGGGGCGACGTATGGGAAGGGTGGTGGGAGGGAGAGAAGGGAGGTGGAAAGTAGGGAAGGAGAGGGTAGGAAAGGAAGGTAGAAGGGAGGAGAGGCAGGTGGGGAGGGAGGAATGGTGAGTGGGAGTGAGGGGAGGAAGGTGGAAGGAAGTGGAGGAGGCTGGACGAGAGGGAAGGAGAATAGAAGGGAGTGAAAGAATGTGCAATGGAAGGTGTAGAGGATGGAAGGGAAGGTGAAACAGGTTAGAAGAGAGGGTAGAAGGGAGGGAAGGAGGAAGGAAGGGAAGGAAGGAAGATGAAAGGGAGGAGGGTAGAAGGGATAGGGAAAGGAAAAGAGAATAGGGAAAAGAAGGGGTATGGTTAGATAAAGGGAAACAAGGTGGAAAGGAAGAAGAGAGAGATGAGGATGGGGGAGAAAGCGACGGTAGGGGAAAGTTGGAGGAAAGAAGCGTAGAGTTAGGAAGTAAGAGGGAGGGACAGGAAGGGAAAACAGTTAGGCCAGGGAGGAAGGTAAGGAGTGGAAGAAGAAGAAACTAAAAGAGAGGAAGAAGGGAAAAGAGGTTAAGAAAGAGGGAAAAGTGAAGAAAGAAAAAGAGAGGAAGAAGGGAAAAGAGGTTAGGAAAGAGGAAATAGTGAAGAAAGAAAAAGAGAGGAAGAAGGGAAAAGAGAAAGAGGGAATAGAGTAAGAAAAGAAAAGAGAGGAAGAAAGGAAAATTGATTAGGAGGGAGGAAAAAGGGTACTGTAAGATGGGGTGTAAGATGGATAGAGGAGGAAGAGGGAAGGGAGACGCAGGGAGAATAAATAGTGGAGTAAAAAGTATAGAGTGTGGTAAGGTGAGAGACGGATGGGGGGAGAGTCAGGTAAAGTGTGTGTGCGTGTGTGTGTGTGTGTGTGTGTGTGTGTGTGTGTGTGTTTTGAGGTGACGAAACGCACTAATGAAGGTGTCGTGTGTGAGTGTAACCAATGACAAAATCAACAGGATACACATGCCAACACCCTGACACACACACACACACACACACACACACACACACACACACACACACACACACACACACACACACACACTACCATAATTGGACCGTACTGGCCACGCTCCCGTCACCTAGGCAGGAAGCTGACCTCTAAGTAATAATATCCAAGCGACGGTGAGTCAAGAGGTGAGTGTACGGGAGGCAGAGGAGAAGGAGGAGGAGGAGGAGGAGGAGGAAAGGAAGAAGAAGGGGAAGTGAAGAAATGCCAAGAGACGATGGGAGGATAAGGTAAGGGGTAATTAGATAGATAAGAAGATATGATGTGAGGAGTAATACTGTTTAGGAGTGGATACGGAAATAGGTGATGATTATACTGGATCTTAAGTCTACTAAACCAAGGACAGAGCTGCGTAAAGGCTGAGAGGGAAGGGAAGAGGTTAAGGGAAGTGTAAGGAAGTGGCGTAATAGGGGATGGGTATGAAGCAAAAGAGAGACAAAAAGTAAGGCAGTATGATAGATAGAATGCGTTGGTCAGGTATAATAGGATGCAGAAATAGGGTGGGAAAAAAACAACAACTGATAAGCAGGTGAGAGGAAGGTGTGGCAGATGGTAGAGCAGGGTATGGGGCAGGGTATAGGAGGTAGAAAAGGAGGGAAGGTGACTGGGTAGATGCGTAGGAAGTATAAAGAGGAGAGAAGCTAGATCAAGTAGGAGGGGGCAGGAGGAAGAGGAGAAGGAAGAAGAGGGGGAGGCGGCGTAGAGGTGACTGGGTATGTAGCAACTCGGGGACATGGCATCGGGGGGCTGAGGGAGGGTAAGGAGATGAAGTGAGAGGATAGGCGAGAGGGGGAGGAGGGGGTGGGAAGAGGACGAAGCATAAGGGGGAAGAGGGGGAAGGAGGGGTCCATCAAGAGACCATGTAAGCTCGCCCACTCAAGGACCAACACAGAGGAGGCACACAAGGCAGCCTCAGACACGATTTCTTTGTGTCTAGCCTCTTGGGGTGCACGAGAGGAGGAGAAGTAGGAGGAGGAGGAGGTGAAGGAGGAATGGACTAAGAGGAGGAGGAGGAAGGGATAGGATAGACAAAAGGAGGTAGCAAGGGGAGGAGGACAGGAGGGGATGGATGGCGGGGTAGGGAGACAGGGAGGGAGGGAGGGAAATGCCCCATCCAGGCCACTCTAGGACAGGATGTGACCTCGTTGGGTGTGTGTCCGACTCATTATGATCTCGAGGCCCCGCACGTCACCTCCTGTACCCCGCACATAAACACAAGGGGAACAGGAGGAGGAGGAGGAGGAGGAGGAGGAGGAGGAGAAGGAGGAGGAGGAGGAGATTGTTTACTCGCCTGCTTGCTTCTTATATCGAGCGTCTTATAGGCTGTTGTTTATTTTTGATTCGCCCAATACCAATTAAGGTGATCATTATGCTTGCACTCCTACCTGCCTGTGTGCGTGTGTGTGTGTGTGTGTGTGTGTGTGTGTGTGTGTGTGTGTGTGTGTGTGTGTGTGTGTGTGTGTGTGTGTGTGTGTGTGTGTGTGTGTGTGTGTGTGTGTGTGTGTGTGTGTGTGTGTGTGTGTGTGTGTGTGTGTGTGTGTGTGTTTATTATACCTGAGCGGGGCGGTGCATCAAAGGAGGACGATTGTTAATTTAGACTGACTCGTGTTCACCTGGACTAATATGAATGTGGGTTTTTTTTAAATATTTTTTGAGACTACGCCGGTTCATCTTTATATAAGCATACTTTCTTTTTTTATTTTTAATGTTCTCGGAGGTGCATTCAAACAGGAGATTATTAATTAACGTTATCTTCGACGCACTGCTGTCCATCTGCCTTGAATCGGTACGTAAGTTTTTTTTTATCTCTTTTTTTTTGCGCGATGATTATGACCACTAGCGTCGTCTTGGGAGGAGATTCAACCTTTTTATTTTGCACGAAGGTCAGTCGACGCGGATGCATATTATTACCACCAGCGTCGTCTTGGGAGGAGATTCAAGCTATTCTTTTTTTTTTTACGATAAGACCAGTTTGGGGATGAGACAATCTGCAGCATCAGTTCCCTTTTGTGGGTGTCAATTTGCCTTAAACAGACTAATATTTACAAAGGGCAGTACACTCAAGAAACCTCCTGTATCCTAGATGTAAGCCATACTTATATATACACATAAACTTAAGATATAATGAGATAAGGGTCATAGGTGCAGGTAGATGTTCAATGGCTTAAAAAGAATAAATAAATAAATGAGTGCTTCACAAAAAGAAAAATAAGATGTTGTTTTAGTCACACCATCATCAGTTTACCACCACCATTACCATAAGCACGAACCACCACACCACCACCACAAGTTCTACCACCAAAACAACCATAACTCTCACCACTAACCACGCCATCACAACCTCATCATCAGCACCACATTTTCCACCACCAAAACAACCACAACGCTCACCACTAACCACGCCATCACAACCCTCATCACCACCACATTTTCCACCACCAAAACAACCACAACGCTCACCACTAACCACGCCATCACAACCCTCATCACCACCACATTTTCCACCACCAAAACAACCACAACGCTCACCACTAACCACGCCATCACAACCCTCATCAGCACCACATTTTCCACCACCAAAACAACCACAACGCACACCACTAACCACCCCATCACAACCCTCATCACCACCACACACTAACCACGCCATCACAACCCTCATCACCACCACATTTTCCATCACCAAAACAACCACAACGCTCACCACTAACCACGCCATCACAACCCTCATCACCACCACATTTTCCACCACCAAAACAACAACAACGCTCACCACTAACCACGCCATCACAACCCTCATCACCACCACATTTTCCACCACCAAAACAACCACAACGCTCACCACTAACCACGCCATCACAACCCTCATCACAACCACCGTCACCACCACCGCAGAAGCCAGACACGCCAGGAATGTTAATACAAATCTAATTCAATGATAATCCACGTCACCAGATTTTTCACCTCCCATCCCTGCATCCCTCCCTCCCCCTCACCCAGCGACCCTCCCACTCCCGCTCTCCCTCCCCGCCCCAGCCATCCATCCATCCATTGGCAGCAGCGGCGGCGGACACAAAAGCGACTAATTATTCAGCGGACGTCCCGAGGCGCCGCAGAAAACTGTGATCCAATATCTAGAATTCTGTGAATACTCGAATTCCGGCCCTGGAACCCGAATAAATGGGCGGCAGGCGGCGGGCGGCAGCGGCGACATACCGAGGCATTCCCGGCCCCGCACTACACAATGGCGGATTAAATCATATCTTAAACACGGTGCTTGGGGGGCAAGGGGGGCGGGGGGCGATGGTGGGGGTAGAGGAGGGGTGACAGGGAGCAGGGAGGAGGGGGCAGAGTAGGTGAGACAGGGGGCGGAGAGGGGATAGAAGAGGAGAGACAGGGAGGTGGTTGGGGTGGGGGGGGGAAGAGGTGGTGAGACAGGAGACGGAGGCGGGGGGCAGAGAGTGTGAAGCAAGGCGAGGGGGGCAGAGGATGTGATAAGGGGGGTCAGACTATCTTAGGGAAAGGGGGGAGGGGGACCTGCAGTGGTGGGGGCAGGAGGGGAAGAGGGTTGGCAGGAAGAGAGGGAGGAGGAGAAGGAGGAGGTTGAGTGAAGGGAGAAGACCAGGTGGAGGGAAAAAGAGGGAGAATGGGGTGATGCAGGGGGCGTGTGTGTGGGGTCAGGAGGGGAAGAGAGTTGTCAGGAAGAGGAGGAGGATGAGTGGAGGGGAAGAGGGGAGGAAACTAGGGGGGGGGGAGGAATCAAAGAGGAGGGGAGGGAGGAGAGGCAAAATAACTATTCTGGCACAAAGAGGCGGCGGAGAAATGCGATTAGTAGCACCGGGGATTAAGTTCTCAGTCCACGGTGGTCCCCCTGCCCCCCCTGTGTGTGTGTGTGTGTGTGTGTGTGTGTGTGTGTGTGTGTGTGTGTGTGTGTGATCTTTCTCCTCTTATTCCTTTTCTCTGCTCTTCTCAACATTTTCACACACCCTGTCCTTCTCCCTTCCCCTTCTCTTCGCCTTTGTTTTCTTATATTTTTCCTCCTATTCATTCCTTTTCTTTCTCTTCTCAACTTTTCTTAATTCCCCTTTCGTTTCCGTTTTCTGTGTGTGAGTTTGTGTGCGTGTGTGTGTGTGTGTGTGTGTGTGTTTTCAGGGAGGATGTGGAGTACGCACGTCTGCATTTTTTTTTTCCTTTTATTTAGTCGTTGCGTCTAATTGTTAGTTGACGTTGTGTGTTATTACTCGATAAGACTAACAAATTATCGTGAGCAATGACAGTTAATTCTGATACAAGTACATTTTTTTTGTCATCTTCATTACTATTATTATTATTATTTTTTTTTTTTACTTTTCATTTCCTTCAAACAATATATGCTTTCCTTATATAGTTGCCGCATGAGTATCTACATCATTCTTCCTTCTCATGCGCTCCTTTTATTAGGAAAGACAGAGGTAAAAAAAAAAAATAATAATATAGCCTACATAGTCACAGTACATTTCTGTTTTTTGTTACCTCTTCATCCATTGTACTGATTTTCCTTTCCTTATATGATTGACGTATGAAAATCTACATTCTACCTATTACACATTACTACCTTACACATCCATTTTATTAGTAACGACAAAGGTAAATAAAATATGCACGTACAGTCTTTCCGAACACAGTCCCACCCACGCACTCTTCATCTACACAAGCCTCTTTGAAATACCCACATACCTCCGCGAACAGGTAAATACAGGTAGGCATGTGTGTAGGTGTGATCCTATTATACACAGCCTTACGCCTCCTCTCCCCCCCCCCCATCCCCTTCCGTCCCCTCCCCTCCCCCTCCCTTAACATTTCAATTACTGTCCCGGCATTCCAGCCTCTTCTTCATCTCCCTTTGCCCTCCTCTCCTGTCCTTTATTCCTCTCCCTCATCCCTCTCTCCCTGTCTCCTTCTCCCTCATTTTACGACACTTATCTCCCTCCCTCCCTCCCTCTTCCTCCCTTCTGCCTTCTCTTTTCTCTCCCTCTTCTTGCTATACACTCTAACCTTCCTCTCTTTTCCTCCTTTTCTATCTTATCCTCCTTCCCACACAAGCATATTTACCTCCCTTTCTTCTCTTTTCTTCATCTTAAGACACTTTCCTCCCACCCTCTCTCCCTCCGTCTTTCTTCCTTCTTACCTCTCCCTCATCTTGGTTCATACTCTTGTCTCCCTTTCTTTTCCTCCTTCCCTTCCTCTTCAATTTTCATGTTCCTCTTTCACTCATCTTACTCTACTCCTACCTCCCACTCTCCTCCCCATTCCCTATTCTGTCTTCCCTTTCTTACCTCCATCTCTCCTCTTCCACCTCTCTTCCTCTCCTCAGTATTCTCTCCTTCTCTTCGGATGCCTCCCTCTCTCATCCCCACTTCATTCCCCACCATCGTCCCTCCCCACCTCCCTCCCGTCCTCCTCTTTCTTCCTCTACATGTAGGAATTTCAAGAGGGAGTCCTATTCAGCGTCATGACAGGAAAACACACTTCAGGATATTTGTAGGACACGAGAGTAGGATCCCTATAGTCTTCCTCCTACACTCCTATGACGCATCCTGGAGCCTGTTCTCAAGAGTTACCTCCTTTCCTCCTCTTCCTCCTCCTCCTTCTCCTCCACTTGTGTGTACATCTCTTCTTACACCTTTCCATCTCTTCTGCCTTCTTGTTTCTCATTTCCTGTCGTCGTTTTTATTATCCTCTTGTTTTGTAATTGTCTCTTATCTCAGTTCCTCATCTTCGTGTTTCATCTCCACTTTTATCAACCTTTCTGCCTAGTTCATGATTACCCCCTCTCCATAACCTTTTCTTCCCTTCCTTCTCTTCTTCCTCCCTTCCTTTGTTTCCTTTTCACCTTCCTTCGTTCCTTCTATCCTAGTTACAGCTCTCTCTCTCTCTCTCTCTCTCTACAACCATGGATTCCACCGCAATAAAGCTGCTACTGGACTCACAGAACCAAGCTTTTCGGAGCGCTCTGGATATTGTTGTGGAGCAGTTTAAGGCACGAGTAAGTAGTTTGGAGTCAAGGATACAAGAGCTAACAAGAAGTTTAGAGTTTACTCAAGCTGAAGTACTCGACTTAAAAGAAGATCTGAAAGCGGTACGCAAGTCAAACTCTGATAAAGAAACAACAGTCAATGATCTCAAGGGATGTGCAAAGGAGCTTGTTCAGCGTCTCAACTATCAAGACGACTACAGCCGTCGTAATAATTTGCGCATCACCGGCCTTAACGAAACAGCCGAATCATGGGAACAGACTGCTGCCCTCGTGTCATCCCTCTTGCAAAACAAGTTGGAACTTCCACCCATGGACCTAGAACGAGCGCACAGGGTCGGCACTGTTGGTTCGCCGTACTCACGAACAATAATTGCCCGATTTGAAAGATTCCAAGACCGTGAAGCAGTGATGCGTAATACAAGGAAATTGAAAGGCTCGGGCGTGTTCATCAATGAAGATCTCTGTCCTGCCTCACAGGAGGTGAAGAAAAGTCAAATGCCAGCCTTCAAACAAGCAAGATCTGAAGGAAAGATAGCCTTCTTCAAGCACACCAAACTCATCATCAAGGACAAGAGGGATCGACCCTGGGGTGAAGCTTCAGTCGGCGGAGCGACATCTAGTGGGGCTGCTGACCTGACCCTTGGTAGTAACCCTGCCCGAACAACCAGTCGTGAGCTGTCCGGGGCTGGTGGACGTGGTGGTGGTGGATCTTCACCTGCTGCTGCTGCCGTGGACCTCACTGCACTTGCCACAGTGGGCCTTGGTGCTCAGCCGGCTGGTGACATGGCTCCGCTTCCTGGTGCAACTGGGGAGGCGGGCCGTGAGGGCGCTCGTGCTGGCACTGACAAAACGCGTCCTGCTGGTGTTGGGGCGTCTGGTGTGGGTAAGAAGGCTTCGACTCCACGGGACTCGACGCCACACGCACTTCAACTACAGAAAAACCTCAGAAGTAAGCACAAGAAGTAGATCAACAGGTATCTATACAGTAGCTCTGTTCTACTGACGTGTCCAGTAAATATCATCCATTGTTAATGGAACAAGAGGTATTTCCTTTCCACAACTTAAATAATTTTGATCTTGCTAGTCTCTTAAATGGCAATGTCCTTCACAATTTTCCACTACATGTTTTAGATAAAATGACCTACAAGCCTTTTTTATATCTTGATGGTGACCGTGCTTCAGATAATCTCTCCATTCAATATAATATTAGTGAACCTACCAGCAATTACTTGTTCAGTGACAATATTATTAGTTCTCCTGACTCTCTTAATTTGTTTGCCCTCAACATCAGTAGCGTTCCTCTTCACCTGGAAAGTTGCTTGGATCAGTGTATCAACACTAATAACTGTGTGTATGGTGTGTTAGGCTTCTGCGAAACTCGCCTTAGTGATGCATTGTGTGAAATTTATTCCATTGATGGTTATAATAATTATTTTAATAATAAGAATACGCACGGTGGTGGTGTTGCCATTTATATCAAGAAAACATTTCAAGTTCGCCAAATTTGTAATGTCTCTCTTCAACTCCAACATCTGGAATCATTATTTTTAGAAACTATACAACCTAACAAGTTTATCGTTGGTATGATCAATAGACCACCGAATTCTAATACTGATGACTTTCTTGCATCTATGACTGATATTATTAGTATTGTATCTAGGTCTAAATTACCAGTTTACATCATGGGTGACTTCAACATTAATATTCTAAATCATGGCGAAAAAAGTTCTCAAAACTTGGTTAATTTATTCCACAGTTACTGCTATTTCTCCTCAATAAATAAACCTACACGTGTAACTAGAAAATCGGCAACAATAATTGATCACATCTGGACCAACAATTTTGATTATTATTTAACAAGTGGTATTATGTAACTCAATTAGTGATCATTTCCCTATTGTTAGTTCATTTTCATTAAACAACACTGTCTACTCACCTAGTACTGTTAATACTATAACCAGAAGAAATCTTTCCAATGAAAACATAAGTGCATTTAAAGCTGATTTAATTAACATTAACTGGAATTCAAATGCCTGTGATTATGGAGTAAATTATTTGTTTGACTGGTACATAACGAAATTTACTGATCTGTATAATAAGCACTTCCCGTTGGAGACATTAACAATTAAAGAAAAGCATATAGGCAAACCTTATATCACTTCTGCCATTAAGAATTCAATTAAACATCGTAACAAACTTCAAAAACTGTATGCCAAGTGGCCCCTTACTTATGAAAACGCCTTTAAATCCTATAGAAATAAATTAACAACGACCATAAGAACTGCCAAAGCAAATTACTATAAAAACAAATTGTCAAGTGAAGCAGGGGACTCCAAAAAGACCTGGTCTACTATAAATAGTCTACTCGGTAAAAAACAAGCGAAACTTCCTTCATCTTTTTTATTCAATGGTGATACCGTAACAGATTCTTTTAATGTAGCGAACGCTTTCAATAACTATTTCAGTAATATTGGCAACACGTTAGCCACAAACATCCCAGAGACCCAAACACCTTTTACCACTTATCTCCCCGAATCGGTTCCATTTTCTTTCTACTTACGACCCACTACACTACCAGAAGTTAAGTCTGTCATTCTTAATATAAAAGTCTCTTCCCCGGGACATGATGACATTAGTATTAAAATAATTAAGGAAAGGTTTGACCTAATTTCTCCCTTTTTAGTTTATATAATTAATACATCTTTTAAAGAGGGCTCTTTTCCAAGTCACCTGCAGATGGCACGTGTTGTTCCAATCTTTAAGAAGGGAGACTCTTCATTACCACTTAATTACAGACCTATTTCCATCTTACCAAGCTTTAGCAAAATTTTTGAAAAAATGATGTCAGTAAGACTAATGAATTACCTGTCCAAACACTCACTCCTCACCTCCGTTCAGTATGGCTTCCGTCCTAAGTATTCAACTGAATTAGCACTTCACCATCTATGTCAAAATATTTACAATGCTTTGGATGCAAAAATGTTCCAGATAACTGTGTTCTGTGATCTCACTAAAGCTTTTGACACCATTTCTCATAACGTTCTACTAGATAAATTGTTTGTTTATGGAATTCGTGGCAATGCGCATAATTGGTTCAAAAGTTACTTAGCACACAGGAAACAATGTACATCGTTTAACAATGTGTCATCGCCATATACAGATACTGCATGTGGTGTGCCCCAGGGATCAATTCTTGGCCCGATTCTTTTCTTAATTTATATCAATGACATAATTCATAGCAGCAATAAATTAAAATTTCTTTCATTTGCCGACGATACCACGATTTTCATTCAAGGACATGATCTTGAAGATATAACAGACACTTTAAATACTGAGCTTATCAATGTATCAAATTGGATCATGAGTAATAAATTAACATTAAATATTAACAAAACTAAGTTCATGATTTCTAGTCCACTCACGACTCAGCCAGTTCATACATCAATAAAAATTAATAATTTTGCATTAAATGTAGTTACTGATTTTAAATTTTTAGGTATAACTATCGATAATAAATTAAAATGGAAAAAAACACATTGACATGGTAAAATCAAAGGTAGCCCTGCTAACGGGCGTAATATACAGATTAAGAGATTGTTTGAACCAAAACTCTTTACGGCAAATTTATTTCTCTAATATATCCGCACCTTCTATACTGTTGTGCCATATGGGGAGGCGCCTAGAACACCTTCATCGACAGCCTCATTATTTCACAAAAAAACTCTTACGTGTTATGTTCTTTAAAGATCGGTATGCTCATACAAACTGTATTTTTAGAGATTTTAGGTTGTTAAAGCTTCCCGATATTATATTTATGGGTAGGCGGTGGCCGAAGTGATAGCGTACTGGACCCACATTCGCCGCGTGATGGACGACGCGGGTTCGAATCCTCACGCTACCATTGGGTTTTCGGGTCATTGCCGAGTGGAAAACCTTCATGCATGCTGTCCTGAAGACCACCACATCAACCTCTAGAAGGAGGACAAAGCAATGAAGAACGAAAGAACGAGGAGCGATGAGCCAATGCAGATGGCGCCTATAAACACACGCATCGCCTGCAGCCTGCCAGAACGGGACCACCATCAGGCCTGGAAGGAAGAAGACCTGGGCCGATCATCAGGTTCCACAGGAAAAAAAAAAAAAAAACCTTCAAACTAACTGATTTGTACACAAAGCTCTTCACTCTTTCCCTGTATACCCTGGCTTTACTGTGATGCCCCACTCTGTGACCCGTAGAACTCATCAATTGCGTCTACCGTTATGCAGGACCACACACGCCCAGCAGAGTGTTCTGTCACGGGGATCAAAAAGCTGGAATAACTTGCCCCAGTCCCTTCTAAACAATGATAATCTAGTCTCATTTAAAAGAAATTTATTTTCATTGTTACATGGTAATTATACTTAATATTTTTCAGTGAAATATGTACCTTAACTACCTCACATTAAGGCATGTTAAAGAGTGCTTGCTATGCTTTCCCCCTATCCCTCCCTTCTCTACTGCTACTACTACTGCTACTACCACTGCTACTACCACTGCTACTACTACTACTACTACTACTACTACTACTACTACTACTACTACTACTACTACTACTACTATTATTAGAATATGTAATAGTAATGTTCAGGATTATTATTATTATTATTATTATTATTATTATTATTATTATTATTATTATTATTATTATTATTATTATTATTATCATGTCTATCATTATTATCATGTCTATCATTATTATCATGTCTATCATTATTATCATGTCTATCATTATTATCATGTCTATCATTATTATCATGTCTATCATTATTATCATGTCTATCATTATTATCATTTTTTTTTATTGTCATTATCATTATTATTAGTGATATTGTTATGAAACTATTATTACTGTTAGTAGTATTTTTGTTGCTATTGTTATTGTTATTATTAGTAGTAGTATTATCACTTTGTTCTATTAATCAGGAACAAAAGCCTATTTTCATTAATTTTGTATTGGGGTGCACATGTATATAGTATGCATTCTGAGTTAGCCATACTTAATTTTTTTGCAATCTTTAATATATTTTTGAGAGACCTTGTCGCACCTGTTATGCTCACTTATATCAATGGACTAGTGGCTTTTAAAGACAATGTGTAAAATAATATATGTAACTACCTTGAGGCCAATAAATCTCTCTCTCTCTCTCTCTCTCTCTCTCTCTCTCTCTCTCTCTCTCTCTCTCTCTCTCTCTCTCTCTCTCTCTCTCTCTCTCTCACTTTATTTCCTACCTTCCTTCCTTCGTTCGTTCCCTGCCACAACAATAACCCCCCTTTTCCCTCTCTCCCTCCCTCTCTTCCTCCCTCCCTCCCATCCGTAAGCCCCTGACAGTCACACTTTACAAAATGGACTTAATGTCATCATCCCCGGTAGCGTCACCACCACCACTACCAGTATTTGTCGTTTTCCACGGCTTTCACCATCAGACTTAACCTCCTCCTTCTCCTCCTTCTTCTCCTCCTCCTCCTCCTCCTCCTCCTGTAGCCATTCAAGGACTAGCAGGGTGGACGGGTACTTGCTTATAGGTTTTAAGATGATCGGATCAACGCATCTTCCTCCTCCTCCTCCTCCTTCTCCATCGACTACAACTTCAACCTCGCGTCTTCTTTCACGCCCTGTTGTTATTACCGCCGCCCTCATTCATATGCGTGTGCGTGTGCGTGTGCGTGTGTGTGTGTGTGTGTGTTACTACCCCCCTCCATTCTTCCCTCTTCCTACCCCCTCGTCCTGCTTCCTTCTTATCTTCATTTACTATTTTCTTTCTCTCGTGCCTTTTCTATTTTTCCTCTTTCCTTCATCCGCTTCATGTTTTTTTAATACCAGTGATTAACTAATAACACTGCGAGCACATAAATGTCATCCCAAACACAGACGACTTTTAAACATCTCTCCACGGCTTAGACGCTTCCAATACTTTTACAAAATACATTTCCAAACAGCATAATGAAAATATATCTACTTCTTATGCCTTAAACTTAATACAGAATGCTGTCAAGAGGTTATAAATTTGTTAACTGAAGACGATAAAAAAGGACAAGTAGGGGATTTAGAAAGTAGAAAAGGAGGAGGAGGAGGAGGAGGAGGAAAATATTTAGAAAAAAAATTGGAGTACCCTAAGGAGAGAAAAAAAAAAAAGAAAATATATATAAAAGCAAAGTGGTGGACCCCTAAGGAGAGAGAAAAAAAAAAAGAGGAACAAAGCGATCATAGTTATAGGCAACTGATTAACAAAAACAGCTTGAGGAGGAGGAGGAGGACGAGCAGGAGGACGAGGATATACGAATAGGTCATAAGTACAGGGTGTGACGAGAGGGAGGCAAGGATAAATCATGGCAAGGGGACAAGATGAAGATAAGGAGGAGATATAATGAGAAAAACTGGGAGGAGAACGAAGTAGTGCTTAAGGGTAAGGTATTGCCAAGACAGGAGGAGGAGGAGGAGGAAGAGGTGGAGAGAAGAGACTAGGGGGGGAGAGGAGGTATGACATTTATGGGGATGGCAAAAAAAAAAAAATAATAAAAAGGGAATGGTGGAGCAAGAGGAGGAGGGACAGGAAGAGGAGGCAGAGGAAGGGAAAAGCAGGGTATGATGGAAAGGAGGTATGGCTAAGGGGAAGGTAATGGTGGGATAGGAGGAAGGAGGAGGAGGAGGAGGTGGAAGAGGAGTAAGACAGCTGATGGGGAGGATGAGAAAAGAGGAGAAAGATATGAGAGGGAAAGAAAAGGTATGGGGATTATGGGGAAGGTGGGTTTGGTCGATTTGGTGGGACAGAAGGAAGAGGATAAAGGGTGAGGGAGGAGGGGAGAGGAGAGGAGGTATGGCTTATGGGAAGGGTAGTAAAGATGGAACAGAAGGAGAAAGGTAGGGAATGGAGAGAAAGAGAGGTACTGCTAATGGGGAGGGTAGTAATGATGGACCAGGAGAAGATGGGGAGGAAAGAGGAGGCAGTGATTATTGGGAGGGTATAGTATTGAACAGAAGATGGGGAGGAAAGAGGAGGCAGGGCTTATGGGGAGGGTAAGATTGTGTCGAGTTGATAGGTGGAGATATTGATGCCTCAAAAACTCAGTTTCTCCACCTATCAACTCGACACAATCTTCCAAACACCTATCCCCTATTCTTCGACAACACTCAGCTGTCACCGTCTTCAACACTAAACATCCTCGGTCTATCCTTAACTCAAAATCTCAACTGGAAACTTCATATCTCCTCTCTCGCTAAATCAGCTTCCTCGAAGTTGGGCGTTCTGTATCGTCTCCGCCAGTTCTTCTCCCCCGCGCAGTTGCTGTCCATATACAGGGGCCTTGTCCGCCCTCGTATGGAGTATGCATCTCACGTGTGGGGAGGCTCCACTCACACAGCTCTTCTGGACAGAGTGGAGTCTAAGGCTCTTCGTCTCATCAGCTCTCCTCCTCCTACTGATAGTCTTCTACTTCTTGAATTCAGCCGCGATGTTGCCTCTCTATCTTCTATCGATATTTCCACGCTGACTGCTCTTCTGAACTTGCTAACTGCGTGCCTCACCCCCTCCCGCGGCCCCGCTGCACACGACTTTCTACTCATGCTCATCCCTATACTGTCCAAGCCCCTTATGCAAGAGTTCACCAGCATCTTCACTCTTTCATCCCTCACGCTGGTAAACTCTGGAACAATCTTCCTTCATCTGTATTTCCTCCTGCCTACGACTTGAACTCTTTCAAAGGTATCAGACACCTCTCCGGCCACCGCTTTTGATTCTTTTTTTGGGAGCAGCGAGTAGCGGGCTTTTTTTTATTATTGTTTTTTTTTTGTGCCCTTGAGCTGTCTCCTTTGTTGTAAAAAAAAAAAAAAAAGTACTGATGAAACAAGATGGGGAGGAAAGAGGAGGCAGTGATTATGGGGGGAGTATAGTATTGATGGAACGGGAGAAGATGGGGAGGAAAGAGGAGGCAGGGATTATGGGGAGGGTAAAGTATTGATGAACAGAAGGTGGGGAGAGACTCAAGAGGAGGCAATGTTTATGGGAAGGGAAAAGTTGAGGTATAGAAGATAGAAGAAAGAGAGGAACAGACGACGGAGAACAAGGAGAGAGAGAATGGGAAAAAAAATGGCAGTTCTTTTTTCCCCAGCATCTGCATCTACAGCGCGAGCCATTAGTGGGGTCGATGTATCAACATTAAGGCGGCGCCGAGACTTATGGCGCTGATAACTGGGGTGTTCATCAGCAAGGCAGGAATTTATCGCGTATACAGCTTATATAGAGCACTGCTGGCGGGTGGGGGGGGGGAAGGAGGAGGAGGAGGAGGCGAAAGGGGGTGGAGGGGGGGAGGTGATAGAGAGGTGAGAATGAGGGGAAAGGTAGCAGGAGGAAAATGGGGATATGGAATGGGGACAAAAATAGGGAAGGGGAAAGGTGGATGTATGCGGATGAATAAAGGGATAAGAGGAAAAAGGTAAAGTAGATAGGGAAGGGGAAGGAAAGGGAAAAGGGAAAGAGACGGTAACGAGGAAGAGATGGGAAAGGAACATGAATGGGGACAAAAAAGGGAAAGGAAGAGGTGGTGTGAGGAGGAGTAAGGGGAGAGAAGCAAGAAGGGATGATACAAGTAGATAGGGAGGGGAGGGGAAGGGAAGGGAGAACGAATAGAAGGGTGAAAAAGAAGAAAGGGAAGGGAAAAGGAGAGGGTGAGGAGGATGAGAGGGGGAGAAGGAAGGAGAGGGGTGAGGAGGAAGAGAAAGAAGGAAGGAGAGGGGTGAGGAGGAAGAGAAAGTGGAAAGGGAAGAGTGAGGAAAAAGAGAGGGGAAAGGGGAAAGAGAGGGTGAGGAAGAAGAAAGGGAAAGGGGGAAAGCGGGCGAGGAGGAAGAGAATGCAAGAGGGGAGGAAAGGGTGAGGAGGGAGAGAGGGAAAGGGCGGAGTGGGAGGGACGATGGACGGGGATGGTGGAGATGGTTGAAATTCGGGTGTCCATGGGAGGGGGGGTTTAGGGAGGGGAAGGAGAGTGTATTTACCTGTGCCACGCTTAATTATGCAGGTGTGATGCAGTGCAGGTAGTTAAGTGTTATTGCATACTATTGTGAAAATATGTAAATACGAACAGAATACATGAGGTTCATGCATGATGACTGACTGAACCATGAATCATGATACACGTGCGGTGCTATTACTTATGATATAATTTATATCTTACATAACACAGGTAATTAAGCATGTGAGTAAACTGGCCTATTTAAAACTAGAGCCAGATAAAACAGATGTCTAAAAATACTACATTAAAATACTTGCCTAAATTATAGCCAGATGATGTGGAGTAAAATGAACGCCAATCACAGCAAATGAAACATCCCCAAAAATATATAACGGAGAGCTACACACGGAAGAACAACAATTACGTATCGTTAAGTAATTATATGTAAAATGTAATCAAATTCAACATTAATATTTCTAAAAATACGTAATAATGTGTGTGTGTGTGTGTGTGTGTGTGTGTGTGTGTGTGTGTGTGTGTGTGTGTGTGTGTGTGTGTGTGTTCTTATCAGTAATCACATCAGTAATCATAACTGGTTGCTGAAAAATAATATGCTTTTCGAGGTATTTGTAAACAGACAAGGGGTGACCCAAGACAAGTTAGGCAATTTTCAGAGGTAATAACGCCATCCAACCCGCGGCTCAGGGTTTTCCGCCGTGATTAATATTACAGTACTAAACTTGAGACGGAGATCTGACACCTTTTATATATAAGTATGGAGTTACAAAATGATCGCCCGTGGATGAGAGTAGTGATGGACGAAGGAAGTAAGGAGCTGAGCGAGATGAGGATAGAGAAAAAAATCGGTTCGTTGAAAAGAAAGAAAGAGCGAAAGTTTAGAAATCACACGGAAACAAAGGAGCAAAAGAGCAAAAGAATGAGGGAAGGGGCGTGAAAGAGAGAAGGACGTTCATAGGAAGTGAAAACAAACAAGAATTGAAAGATATGGGAGAGAGAGAGAGACAGAGACAGCCGAGAACGAGACGAAAAAAGAAAAGGAGGGGAAGAGGAAAGGTGAGAAGTGAGGAAAACAAGACAGCAAGTGAGGGACAGGGAGGGAGGGAGGCGTTGGAAGGGATGGCATGAGAGGGGAAAGGGAGGGAGAGGTGTGGGGAGGGGAAATGTAGGAGAGGTGAGGGAGGAGGGGATAGGGGAGAAGAGGGAGACGTTGGAGGGGCTGGTATGAGAGGGTGGGAGGGAGGAAAGGAGGTGAGGGAGGGAGTGTGAGGTGAGGGGGAGGAGGGGGAGGGTGACAGGGTGACGCGCGGTGATGAAACTGGTCACTAATTGGTTTGACAGAAGCTTCCTGGAGGAGAGAGAGGTGTTGTGACGTGAGAGGAGGAGGAGGAGGAGGAGGCGGAGAGAGGAATGGGAGGAGGGGGAGGGAAGGAGGTATTGACACGTTAAGGACCTCAAACTACTGCAGGAAGGGGTCGGGTGTCTGGGTGGTGGTGGTGGTGGTGGTGACGGTGGTGGTGGTGTAGTGTTAAAATAAATGGTCTCGTTTTCTTTCCGACACCCAGGACGCAAAAACTTTCCCGCGGGAGGATATCCACACTCTGGTAAAATTATGACGTCATCGTAAATAACTTCAACTCAGGCAAGCTTCGTAAAAGTCAAACACGACAGCGATCATGCGGTGAACATTATTTAGGGTAATTTTGTTCTCGTGTAAATCGGTTATGGAATATATTAATAGGCGAAATGTGTTTAGGGGAGAGGAGCTGCAGGTCGATGGTCCAATTAGCCGCCGTTTGAGGTGTATATATCCATAGTGTGAGCCATGAACAAACGGCTCCGTATCTAGCGCACGTGAAGGAGAATTACAGGGAAAATACTGAATGAGAAATAAGAGAAAATGTTTGAAACTAAATAATACACCTAGCAATTATAAACTTTAAATAACACTCCTAGCACCTATAGACTTTATATAATACCGGTAGACATATTTACATGCTTGTACACGAGCCTCAAGCAGACGAAAAAAATATGCCTAGTACGACAATCTGGTAACGCTGCAGGGGAGGGCGGCTCAGTGGTGCGGTGCTGAACAAGGAGAGGGGGGAGGGAGGGAGGACAGACGGACGGGGGAAGGACGGTAGGGAGGACAGGTGGAAAGGTGGGACGGAAGGGAGAGGAAGCCGACATCCACCACCATGCGCACGCCATAACAGACGCCAATATATCTACACACTCCACGCTCTTAAACACACCTCAGGACCGAAGGGTGCGTTTTCTGAATATAAAAAATATAAAAAATCTAGTACAGTTCGGTTGTATGTATTAAACGTCTGAAAATCATAAACCAAGTGATAAGCAACGCCGAAGACCTGCCTTCCACCACCATCCCTCAAATTATTCATCCACATATTGCTGCTCCACAAAATCGTAGAGTATTCAGTGAAACACATACTAAAACAATGCTATTAAAAGGTCAAGTTCCTAAGCTAAATGAATATCTAAACATAAAAGAAAAAAATGTTAATAAATAAATCACTGGCAACTTGTGTCCTGCTGCACGGCGTCACAAGGGCAGCACGGGATAGTGAGCGAAGTAACTATCGAATGCCTACACTTCCCTTCCCCTCCCTCCTATCATTGCATGCACTAATTACCGGCCTACTCACCACACGTGCAAGGCCGCGGACACAAGCCTTGCCTCGGCCACACACCAACGCTCAGCACCACGAAACAACACACGCCGGCGAGCACGTCACCACCAACCAATACTTCCGGCGGAACTGTGCCCGCCCGGGGAGTCGCGCGCTTCACTCCGGTGTTTCGAGACAACGAGACCTCATGAACGAAGCAGGGATGATTAACAAGAATATTTACAATGGAAGAGAGCCAAATATGATGTCTTTATACGTAAAATTGATTTCTAAATAACTTTAACGGGTGGCCTCACAGTTATATTGAAGGGAAGAGTATTTATCTATAAGGACAAAGAACAAAACTGTGCACTAGAGCTGCTGCTTCTTCAGTCACTGAAACTATATTTATAATTACCAAATACTGATGGCTACTATCATTAATGACCCCCCCACCTTTTCACACACACACACACACGCACACACGTGCCGAGCGACTACAGAATAGCGCATGTTTGGATAACAATTGATATTATTTTCTCTACCATTTCATTAACGATATAATTATTACTTTGACTACTATGATTTTGCGTGTTTTTGGCGCTCTTTCTCAGCAGTACCTACAATCTTGTGACGCTGTGATGCTGATAGCTTTGTGATTTAATTATGCGTCTCCTCTATGTCCAAAAAAAAAAAAAAAAAATCGTCGGAAAGAATTGTGTACGAGAAATATACAGTTGCTCTCTCTCTCTCTCTCTCTCTCTCTCTCTCTCTCTCTCTCTCTCCCCTCGGGCCGGGTGCTGGGACGGGGAAAACAAGCTCAATTAGGTCATGTTTCCTGCGCACGTTGCCACACGGGCCGCGTCGTGGGTGCCGAGGAGCGCTGCTTGAGGGCCTCACTACGCCTCCTCGCCGCCCTCGCCCTCACTCGCCTTCCTCCACTCACTCGCCTCTCTCTCCTTCCTTCCTTCCTCATTCCCTCTCCTCCTTCTCTCTCTCTCTCTCTCTCTCTCTCTCTCTCTCTCTCTCTCGTTCTTCCAGTTAATGAACCGTCCAGCCTCTCTTCCTTTCATCTTTCCTTCTTCCGTTTTTATTTTCTTCCTTAATATAGCATTTTGCGCACCTTTCTACGTAGACTGTCATGCTTAGCTCTTCCGGTCTTCCTGTTACTCTTCCTTCTCTTAATTTTCACATGTCCACTCACTTTTTTCCTATTTGATTTTTCCTCCCAGCACATCTTTTTCATCCAACTATAAATAATTGTTCATAATCGCTCACTCATACTTTATCGCCTCCTCGCTAGCTGGTCCTTCTTCGCCTTCTACATAGCTATAGGTGTGTGCTCCTATCTTATCCTCTCCTATGTATGTATAAGCACTAGACAGGCGGGTTACTCATCCACTTCCCATTCTTCATATTTCATGCATAAGCTAATCTGACCCTCTCGGTGCTCCCTCATCCTGGAACAACGGCGAGCAATCATGATAATGTAACTACGATAACAGATTTGTCTTGTGTGTTCGTTTGTTTTCGCTATGGTTGTCTGTGTGCATTTATATCGCCGTTAGTTTGTCAGTCAATCCGTGTTTTTTTTTTTTTTTTACATTAAAGGATACGGCTCAAGGGCAACAAAAAGGGTAAAAAAAAAAAAAACGCTACTCGCCGCTCCCAAAAAAGTAAAAAGTAAAGAGTAGCCAAAAGAAAGGTCAATTTCGGGCGGAGAGGTGTCTTGATACACTACATATTTGTCTGTGTATGTCTGTCTGTATGCCTATATATGAGCCAGATTATCTGTGTATGTTTGTCTGTCTGTCTGTCCATCTGTCTGCCTGTGTATGAATCCAAGTGAGTCATTCAGTCAGTTTATCTGTGAATCTCTCTCTCTCTCTCTCTCTCTCTCTCTCTCTCTCTCTCTCTCTCTCTCTCTCTCTCTCTCTCTCTCTCTCTCTCTCTCTCTCTCTCTCTCTCTCTCTCTCTCTCTCTCTCTCTCTCTCTCTCTCTCTCTCAGCAGACATGTGTGAGGCGCTGATTACTATTGATCACCGGGAGATGTTACTACACACCCTTTTCCCTCCGTCCCTCCATCAACGCCTTCTTCCCTCCCCCCACGCATACATCGCCACCCGAGACTATCCCTTCTTCCCTCACTGTAGCCATGCTTCCATCCATCCTCTCCTCCATTCTCAGGGCTCTCTTTTCGTTTATCCCCGTTTTTGTTTTCTCCTCCAGCGTCTCATACCTTATTCTGATTGCTTCTTTTTCCGCTTTGTTTGGGTTAGGGAAGATTAGAATTTAAGTTTAATCTGATTTATGTTATCGTAGACTTAAGGAATAATGTAGTAAATCAATACAGATAAAAAAACACAAAATAAATCCTTATCACAACACTATTACTACTACTACTACTACTACTACTACTACTACTACTACTACTACTACTACTACAACAACTATTACTATTACCATAACTAACTATAGCACCACCACCAACAACACAACCAATACATACTCCACCTTACACCATCTACTACTACTACTACTACTACTACTACTACTACTACTACTAACTAACTACTAACAGTATCAACATGGCCACTACACCACACCGAGCAGACAGACAGACAGACAGACAGAGACTCCCTTAAACTATCTCCGGTGTGAATGTAAACGACCAATTATCGGGTCGTCGCATGAATCCGAATGTGCAAAATATCAATAAACTCTTGGATTGGTCTGCGCGTGTAACAAGGAGTCATGTCACCTGCGCGGAAGAGTCAATCTGCCTCGCCACAACACGGGGGAACCAGCCTTATGGGGCCCAACCACCCTCTATTGACCCTCAGACTGATGGCGGTGGTGGCGGTGGTGAGGGGGAAGGGAAGGGGAGGAGGATTGAGGGGCTATAGGTGGAGGAGGGGGAGGTACGGGAGGGGTATTGGACTCTGCTCTGATAACATGGAAATGGGTCTCAGAATTTATGGTAATGAGTGTTGTGTATGGGATCCGCAGCCTGATCAGGGAAACAGTTAGGGGTCAGGGGATGATTGGTGTGTGTGTGTGTGTGTGTGTGTGTGTGTGTGTGTGTGTGTGTGTGTGTGTGTGTGAGGGAGCGAGAGAGATTAACGATCTGTTTACACACCAGAACTCCTTTAAAATAAACTATGAATAAATTTAGTGTTACATCCCTCAGTATATTTTTCGCAGCGCATTGTCACATATCAGCGGCCATTTCTACGTTTTTTTTTTTTTTTTTTTTTTTTTGAGATAACAAACCGAACTTCTCCATAACGCTGATTTCAATCACTTATATTTACAAGAACCATGTAGAAATTAATGAAATGAATACATGGAGAGAGAGAGAGAGAGAGAGAGAGAGAGAGAGAGAGAGAGAGAGAGAGAGAGAGAGAGAGAGAGAGAGAGAGAGAGAGAGAGAGAGAGAGAGAGAAGAAAAATAAACAAAAAGAGATACAGAGACAGAAATAAAATAAAAATCATACAATCATACATCCTAGAGAGTAAAAAAAAATAAAGAATGAAAATATAAAACAAAACAAAACAAAACTCTTCTTCACAACCATACAGCCGCTTTATTTCAGCCAACAGCGTGTCGCACATCCGTCCGTCCATGCGTCATGCAGCGCCGCGCCATTCACACGCATTACGAGCTTCCCGTAACGACACGCGCCTCTCTATAATCATGCGTCGCTCCATTTATACGCCCGTGTGATCATCCGTCATTCAGGGGCCTCAATCCACACACAGCGGCGGCTCACACACGCAGTCCCTCACATGTCACTCTTTGCGCGGCCCTTCAACCCAGGCACGCCGGCACACAGAGGCAGCGGCGGCGGCACACAGCAGTTCCCTTCACCCCAGCCATGCTTTCAGGCAGTTCCCCTCACCCATGATAACACGCAGTTCCCTCACCCCAGCCATGTTTTCAGGCAGTTCCCCTCACCCATGATAGCCCGCAGTTCCCTTCACCCCAGCCATAATATCACTCACTCTCCCTCACCCCGGCCATGACAGCCTACAGTTTCCCTCACCCCACCCATAACAGCACACAGTTCCCCTCACCCCACCCATGGCAGTCCAGAGTTCCCCTCACCCCTCCCATGACAGCCCACAGTTCCCCACACCCCATCCATGACAGCAACCAGTTCATGTCACTCTATGCGTTCTGGTATGGGTGGGGTGAGGGGAATGCGTGGTGTTATGGGTGGGGTGAGGGCAAATTGTTCCCCTCACCCCACCAAAAACAGAAGTAGTTTCCCCACGTCTTTTGGCTCGGCAGGGTGAGTGGCAGGGTGGCGGTGAAGTATGAGTCGTGGTGATGGCAGGGTAGGGGTCGTGGTGGTGGCAGGGTAGGGGTCGTGGTGGTGGCAGGGTAGGGGTCATGGTGGTGGCAGGGTAGGGGTCGTGGTGGTGGCAGGGTAGGGGTCATGGTGGTGGCAGGGAAGAGGTCATGGTGGTGGCAGGGTAGGGGTCGTGGTGGTGGCAGGGTAGGGGTCTTGGTGGTGGCAGGGTAGGGGTCTTGGGGGTGGCAGGGTAGGGGTCGTGGTGGTGGCAGGATAGGGGCCGTGGTGGTGGCAGGGTAGGGGTCATGGTGGTGGTAGGGTAGAGGTCATGGCGGTGGCAGGGTAGGGATCGTGGTGGTGGCAGGGTAGGGGCCGTGGTGGTGGCAGGGTAGGGGTCGTGGTGGTGGCAGGGTAGGGGTCGTGGTGGTGGCAGGGTAGGGGTCGTGGTGGTGGCAGGGTAGGGGTCGTGGTGGTGGCAGGGTAGGGGTCGTGGTGGTGGCAGGGTAGGGGTCGTGGTGGTGGCAGGGTAGGGGTCGTGGTGGTGGCAGGGTAGGGGTTGTGGTGGTGGCAGGGTAGGGGTCGTGGTGGTGGCAGGGTAGGGGTCGTGGTGGTGGCAGGGTAGGGGTCGTGGTGGTGGCAGGGTAGGGGTCATGGTGGTAGCAGGGTAGGGGTCATGGTGGTGGCAGGGTAGGGGTCGTGGTGGTGGCAGGGTAGGGGTCGTGGTGGTGGCAGGGTAGGGGTCGTGGTGGTGGCAGGGTAGGGGTCGTGGTGGTGGCAGGGTAGGGGTCGTGGTGGTGGCAGGGTAGGGGTCGTGGTGGTGGCAGGGTAGGGGTCATGGTGGTGGCAGGGTAGGGGTCATGGTGGTGGCAGGGTAGGGGTCGTGGTGGTGGCAGGGTAGGGGTCGTGGTGGTGGCAGGGTAGGGGTCGTGGTGGTGGCAGGGTAGGGGTGGTGGTGGTGGCAGGGTAGGGGTCGTGGTGGTGGCAGGGTAGGGGTCGTGGTGGTGGCAGGGTAGCGGTCGTGGTGGTGGCAGGGTAGGGGTCGTGGTGGTGGCAGGGTAGGGGTCATGGTGGTGGCAGGGTAGGGGTCGTGGTGGTGGCAGGGTAGGGGTCGTGGTGGTGGCAGGGTAGGGGTCGTGGTGGTGGCAGGGTAGGGGTCATGGTGGTGGCAGGGTAGGGGTCGTGGTGGTGGCAGGGTAGGGGTCGTGGTGGTGGCAGGGTAGGGGTCATGGTGGTGGCAGGGTAGGGGTCGTGGCGGTGAAAGGGCAGCAACACAGTAACGGTCAGGTCGCCGGTGGTCTGCCGCTTATATCAGCCGCGTGTCCCTTCCCTTCTGTCAGCATCGCGGGGCCGCCTCTCTTTCCGCTCATGCCTTTATTATACATCCCTCCCGGCCGCCTCACTTTTGTTCGGCGTGCCCGAGTGTACCCGCCGCCCTGCCTCTCCCTCCCGCGGCCCTCGAGAGGAAGCGATAAAGAGAAAATCCTAAAGGAGCGAAAAATGGAGGAGTGTCGGGGCCGGAGTAACAAGTGTAGGCCAGCGGAGGACCAGTGTCTGACAAAACGTCGACATCGGTGCGGCCATGTTGGATCTTGAGACGCGGGGGAAGACCAACCGAGGCCCTTGAGACCGGCTGAGCGACAGGCCTTCCAGAGGGTCTCCGTAGCGGCCAAAAGCCCATCTCGACGAGCGGTGGCCAAAGCGCTCTCTAGCCCCCAAGAGGCGGTGTTTACTTAGGGCCAGCATCTTATCGACATTGGGATGAGAAGAGATGAGATTGTGAGGTCCTCTAGCGGAGGAAATGAGAGTTTCAAGTGTTTATCCTGGGCTCACGGACCTCAATAAACCCCTGGCCAAGTTTTCCCATTTCTCATTCTCTTTTCCTTCACTCTTCCCCTCCTCCTCCTGGACGCCCCCCTCTACCCCTCGCGTCACAGTTGCCAGATGTGTGTGAGCAAGCTACCTACACCTTCCTTCCTCCCTATTGACAGTCACTACGCCTCTCGCTCACTCTCCTCTCTCACTCCTCTCTCCACACACAACAACGGCAGGCTCCTCATCCACCACCACCGCCGCCGCCACATCACCCAAACACCCCCACCAACTCTCGAACTCAGCACCGCTAGCAACGAAAACACCGGCGGCTCATTACGCCAAATAACAGTGATAAATTTCCTTCTTGGTACCTCAGCCAGACGCGGCGATTCTTATGAACGAAAATTTCCGCAGCTTCGCCACCCCACCCCCCCTTTCTCTCCTCCTCCTTCTCCCCCTCCTACTCTTCCTTCTCCTCCTCTCCCAGTCCCCTCGCGGCCGGATATTTCAGGGCGACATGAAGGAAAATAATGTAGATCGCAAGGAAAACACTTAGAACACGTCAATATCTGCGGCGCCCTGGAAATATGTGAAGATACTGACGGTGACCTCCTCCTCCTCCTCCTCCTCCTTTCTCTCTTTTTCCTCCTCTTTTACGTATTCCTGTTCCTCTTTTTTTGTTTGTTTCCTTCTCTTCCTGTCGCTCCCTTTTTACTTTTCTCTGGCTATTTTTTTGTTTTCCTTCTTTATCTTATCTTTCTTCTTACTATTGTTATCTCTACTTCTTCTTCTTCTCCTTCTTCTTCTTCTTTTTCTTCTTCTTCTACTTTTTCTTTTTCTTTTACTTCTTTGTCTTCCTCTTCTTTTTCGTCTTCGTCTTTTCCTTCCTCTTATACTTCTCTTTATCCTCCTCCTTTTCCTGCTCCTCCTCTTCCTCCTCCTCTTCTCCAAACTATCATTCCTCCTTCTATTGCCGATCAAAAGAGAACAGAAGTAAAAGGAGGAGAAGTAGAAACACATGGAGAATAACAAATATAGTAGGAACAGCAGTAGCAGCAGGAGGAGGAGCAGGAGGAGGAAGAAGACGAAGAGGAGGAGGAAGAGGAAATGATCGTATTTTTGAGAAAGTGAGTCGGTTGGGTCGGGGCTCCGGACTATTTGCTGATGGCTTCATATCCCAGGCTTCGAAACCCCCGAAGGAAAACCTAATGGCGGCCGGAGCAACAGAACGCTTAATTGCCTCATAACCAAGGCCGAGAATATTGGTCCGACTGACGATCCTCCTTTTTTTTCTTCTTAAGGTTTGGACAGAAGGAATATTTTGTGTGTCCCAATATTTGTCGTGGTATCGAAGGTAGAGAGGAGGCTGGGTGGAGTGGCTGGAGGGGACTAAAAAAAAGGGAGGGTGGTATCGAAGGTAGAGGAGAGGCTGGGTGGAGTGGCTGAAGGGGGAGGGAGTAAAAAAAAAAAGGGAGGTTAAAAGGGAGATGAAGGAAAGGGAGAAGGCCGAGGAGGTGAAGGGAATAATTGTCGTGATATAGAAGGGGGTGAGGGGGGCTGAGTGGAGTGGCTGGGAGGGGGAGGGGGAGTTAAAAGTAAGGGGGGGAGTTGGTTAAAGGGAAGATGAAGTTAGGGGGGGTGATGTGTAAAGGGTAGGAAAGGGAGGAGGAGGGAGGTGATGGAGGATGACGGTGGTAGTTGTTGTAGTGGTATTGGAGTGGTTGGCTGGTGGTGGGGAGTTAAAAAAGGGGGAGGGTGAAGGGAGGATGAAGGGGGTGATGCGTAAAGGGAAAGGAAGGGAAGGGGTAGTGGAGTTGAAGGGGGTGATGGTGGTATTGAAGTAGAGAAGCTGAGTGGAGTGGTTGAAGGGGGAGGGGAGTTAAAAATGAGAGGGGGGTTATAGTGGAGAGGAAGGGGTGATATGTAAAGGGTAGGGAAGGGAGAAGGTAAGGGGGGGAGGTAAAGGTGATGGTGGTGATGGTGGTGGTGATAAGGGATAGGAAGAAGAAAAAAAAGAAGGGCTGAGGGAGGAAACGAAGGCAAGGAAAGGGAGGTGAAGTAGTGGGGTGATGGGGAGGGAAGAAGGGGAGAAAGGAAGTATATAAAGAAAATAAGAAAAGGGACGGATTGAGGGAGGAAATGAAGGGGGTGGAAAGGGAGGTGAAGTAGTGGGGTGATGGGGAGGGAAGAAGAGGAGAAAGGAAGTATATAAAGAAAATAAGAAAAGGGACGGATTGAGGGAGGAAATGAAGGGGGTGGAAAGGGAGGTGAAGTGGTGGGGTGATTTCGAAGGGAAGAAAGGAAAATGAAGGAGTGGAGGGAAAAAAGGAAAAGGTCAGGAAGAAAGGGAAGGGGAAGAGAGAGAGAGAGAGAGAGAGAGAGAATTAGAAATATTTGTCTTTGTTCCTGTATTCTCTCTCTCTCTCTCTCTCTCTCTCTCTCTCTCTCTCTCTCTCTCTCTCCAGCCCACAAGTTATTATATCTCCCTCCCCCTTTCAATCTCCATAGCCCTCTGTCACACACACACACACACACACACACACACTAACCTCACCCTAAAATTCACCACCAGCGCCACCACCACCACCACTGCTGCCACTCACCACCACCACATTGCTACACACACACACACACACACACACACACACACACACACACACACTTCCTCTCCCCTCCTCTCTCCCCTTCACACCCACAAGCCAAACCAACACACACACACACACATTCCCTTCCCCTGTTACCCTTTCCGCCCCCTTCCCCTCCCTCCATCCCCCCGCCCCCCATCAAGCCCCACCAGGAGGCCAAAACGTTCCTATATGACGTGGTGGGAACGGACGACATTCCAATTTCAAGGGAGCTTACCTTTGTCGCCAGAGTGGAGGGCCAATCAAGCGTTCTGCGGCCCTTCACTCCCTTCCTCCCTGCCCTGCCCTTCCCTTCCCGCGCCGTCACTCCTCTCCCCTCCCTTCCTCCTCCTCCTCCTCTGCCTCCCTCTCTCTGTCTGGCTGCATCACGGGGGTCGAAGGCAAGAAGCATATAATGACTTTTTTCGGGTTTATAGGAGAAAACTCAACGACGTGTGTGTGCGCGTGTGTGGAGCAAAAGAATTAAGGAAGGAAGAAGGAAGGAGGAGGAGGAAGAAGGAAAGGAATGGAATGGTGGGTGGAGCAAAAGAAGGGAGGAAGGAAGGAGGAGGACGGAAAAGGTTTGAAGGGTGATGGTGGTGTGCGTGGAGGAAAAGTATCAGAGGGAAGGGAAGAATAAAAGAAAAGATGGCGGGGAGAATGAAAAGAGAGGCGTGGTAACAGAAGGAGAGGAGTGTAAGGAAAAACAAGAGCGGTGAGAAAGTGAAGCTTAGAAACAGGAGAAAAAGGACACGAGGAATAAAGGAAAGGATGGAAGGAGGGAGAGCATACAGAAGGATTGGAAAAAGACGAAAAAGTAGGAACGAGAAAGATAAGAGGAAAGAAGAGGAGAGGAGGGGAGGCCAGACAAAGGAAGAGGAAAGAGGGGAAGAAAGATTTTGGTGTTCAGTATGAGTGGTGTCTGAACGATTTGACAACAGCTGTGTGGGATTTCTTTCCCTTCCCCCTCCCTCTTTTTTTTTCTTTAGCTTCTCTACACATAAAGGCGTTTGACCTTATTGATCGAATGTCTTGGAAATAATATTAAATGTGATGGAATGCAATATTGGGCCTAAATTTAATACATTTACACACATTTTTAAAAGATTATTATGTCCCTTGTTATTTTATTGATTCTCTCAGCGAGCAGTCACGCAAGATGAAGGTTAACATCCAGATTTGTGCTTTGTAGTTTCCTTTATATCCTTTCAAGGTAACCAAAACTTACCATCGCTTTCGTGAGTGTTCTGAATTCTGTGATTTGAAAACTTTGATTCGCCTTCCGAGCGCCAGCCTGGTACATCGATCTGCGTGTGGTTATTACCTGCTGCCGTCTTCATCCTAAAACTAGCGCAAATTCCCTTCCTGTATTATCTTGTTTGCTGGTTTGATATTCTTGGCGATGTACTTTTAAAAAGCTACTCTCCTTCCCCAAGCGCTTCCCTGCAACGTTTAGTTTGCTTTGTCTTTTTTTTTTTACCTTTATTACCCTTATAAGACCTCAGAACCCTAAAAAGTAGTCTAATTTTTCATTTTTTTATTTTCAAAACATGACTTTGGGCTTAGGCCGTCTTTTAAGTGTCTCGGGGTATGTTTCCATTCTTTCTCAGTAGTGCCAGACACAATTTATAAACGGTACCCTCACTTTACTGGACTTTAAAAATCTTCGCTTGGTCACCAGATGTCCTCACCGCCTCCCGCGGCGCGACACTACACCAACTTTCTTTTTTGCATTTTTGCAGTAAGGGATGAGGTATCTGTTTTCCATGGATTATCTATCCCCTTGTATATATATTTTTTCTTTTTTCTTTCTCTTTTCTTTTTTTTAAGGAACATGATATGTAATCTCACTTTTCCCAATTTGGCATCCGTAACTTTAGAACGAGAATACTCCAAGCCGTACCATTATTTCACCTCTTTGTAATCAAAACATTGTACTTTGGAAGTTTGTAATATTTTCCAGTCTAACTCATCGCAGGGTCCAAAACTGTACGTCTTTATATATATTTTTTAGGGAAGGCCTTGTTCGTCCAGCATGCCTCACCTCGTCCTGGCCGGGTCCTATCCACTCTCTGTTTGCCTGGAGTTGTCGCAGAGTGTTGGCCGAGCCGGTGTGACACTCAGGCCGGTGCGTGTCCGTGAATCGGTTCCGGGGCTTGTAACAACGCGGCTCGTGATAGCAGCTAATGGCGGAGTGTTTGCTCCCCGAATTCGACATCTGTTCCGAGTTAGCTTGGCGCTTGTTACCACACATGTCCCGAGCCCCAACACCCGGGCGGCCCACATTGGCACCGCTTTCACTCCATGGATTCACACTTATGGTGCTTGGCTACCTATAAGGTTGGCTATTTTCTGTTGCAAATAAAGACAAAGCATTTGTGTGTAATAAATAGCTGCTTAAATGTTAAGCACTTAAATTACACATACAGAAAGTGTGAAACAACCAATTAATTGAGTGTATGAGAAAAGTTAAGTTATGATGAAAATATGATTGTCAAGCCGTTTAACATCACTTCAGATATCCTATGATGAATTCGAAGTTAACATATTTCAGGATGAGACCACACGAATCATTAGAGACGAGGGAATAAGAATTTACGCAAACAAGTTAGAGTATAGCATTGATTTGAGACATACCACGACACTTGTTCTTTATGTCAGCAATAAAACAATAATAACAAAAATAAAGTCAAACCAGCATTGATATCAGTGACCAAGCAAGATCTTGAATATGTTTTAGCACCACAAAAAGTAATATTAAAAACTATATCTCAAGGAGACATTGGTGCAAATACTTCACGGAAAATAAGGGAAAAAAATCTTGCCAGTCAAACAAGTCTCTTTGACCATAAACTACGGGAAAAAAATATGGCAAAGCAACCAAAACACCTATATAAACACACACACACACACACACAGACACACACACACACACACACACACACACACACAGGCGCCACTCATGTGTGAAAGCGACGCCCCACACTGAACCAGACGTATAATAACCGTGAATTTTCCAGCTTTTTTGGAGGGTGGGAAACACCTGTGGTTCATACCTGGGCTGTGTTTCCTCTCACCTGGGCAGGAACTAGTGAGAGAGTAGGATAATTTATGGCTCTCCTTCCCTTCCTATTTTTTTTCTCTAATCGCGTGAATAATATTTTTTTTAACTTCCTGATAAACTTCCTTTTTCTTTTTACTTCTTCCTCTTCTGCCCAATAAACTTAACCTATTTACTATATTTTGTTTCTGTTCGTTCATCAAATTTATTTCCTCTTTTCTTCTTCTCTTCTTCCTGCTCCTCCTCCTCCTCCTCCTCCTCCTCCTCCATGCTCATCTTAGTTTCCTCATACTCCATATCCTTCTACTTTGCTTTCCTCTCATCTCAATATTCATGCTGTTCATATTTGTCCTCGCCTCCTTCTCCTCCCCTTTACCAACAGCTTCTCCACCCACCAACCACCCCTCCTCCTCCTCCTCCTCCTCGTCCCCAGGTAGGCAGGTGGGTAGGTGGGTGGGTAGGTGGGTAATGGAGGATCTGGTGAGGCAAGATAGTGGTTATTATGAACGACTCTACAAACAGTCGTCTATTGAAGGTAAACTCACGCTACAGTTTGTGGATCCGCGACTCCCGTGTTTGGATATATGTTCTTGATTGCATTCAGGTGTAAATTGAGTGGTCATGAGCGAGGAGGGGGGAGGGGGGGAGTGGAAGAGGGGTTTGGTTGGGTGGTGAGGGTATAAGATAGAGGGGGCGAGGGGGGTGTTAGGGGTTTAAGGTCGATGGGTGGGTATTGTGGTAGTGGTGGTGGTGGTGGTGGTGTTTGTTGTTGTTGGTGATGGTGGTGGTTATGGTTATGGTGCGCTTGTGTTGGGTTTAGGTGGCGGTGGTGGTGGTGGTGGAAGTGGAGTTGGTGTTGATGTGTAGTGGGAATATGTGTGTTATTGTTTGTTTGTTTGTTCGTGTGTGTGTGTGTGTGTGTGTGTGTGTGTGTGTGTGTGTGTGTGTGTGTGTGTTTATAGCCCTCGTTATGTGCACCGTGACGCATACATCCTGAGAAGTCAAACACGGTTAAGATGCGAATTGTGTTACTAGACGTACACACACACACACACACACACACACACACACACACACACACACACACACACACACACACACAAGAAGTATACCAAACAATATCACAGAACAGTTAACCAAGTACTAAACACTTCCTAATCAAAATAACATAAGAAAATAAACAAAGACAAAAGAAAACAAAGAAACAAAAGACACAAGAGAACAGTATATACCCGATAAAAGAAAAGAAAGCGATCACCGCACACAAATGATGCCGCTGGAGAGAAAGAAAATCAGACACAAATACACATACACACACACAAGCACACACACATAACGACATGAACACTTCGCGGAAACACTCCAAACAACAACAAAAACAGAGAGGAGTGAAGAAAGAGGCGGTGGAGGAGGAGGAGGAGGAGGAGGGGGGGGGAAAAGGAGGAGCCAGGGCGAGGAGAGAAAGCAAAGGCTCCAGCAGACGATCAGACATTTGCCTTCCCTCCCCTTGTATTGCCAACACTAACAGCCTCTTGACGGAGCTAATGAGCATACAACGTGAAGTGAGAGAGGGAGAGCGAGCGAGTGAGATTGAGTGAGTGGGTGGGAGGCAGAAGGAAGGAAGAGGAAGGAGACATGCAGAGAGAAAGAGAGAGAGAGCATCAACACACCTGGTATCTGCTTACTCACCTTGATGTTTCATGTTGGTTTACGCTCTCGAGTTGATATAGCATTCTCTTTATTTCTCTCCCTCTCTTTCTTTTCTGCCTGTGTGTTGGTGGTGTTGATGTGCCCGCTAATTGAGGTTGAAGAGGCATGCAAAGGTGATGATCAATGTACAGGAAAGGCATGATACTACAGCTTTTGTCTATTGTGTTGTATGTCTGTGTGTTTGTTTCTTTGTCTCTCTCTCTCTCTTTCTTTATATATATTTATCTATATATTTATCTATCTCATTTATCATCTGCTACTCTCCCTCCTTCTATTTATTCTTTCCCTGTCTTCTCTCTCCATAATTATTTTTTTTCCTGTCATATCTTCTTGTCTTCCTAGCTTTCTTCATATATTTCATCCTTCCTTCCTTCCTTCCTTCTTTCCCTCCTTCCTTTTTAATTTCTTTTTCTCTTTTTCTTTCCTACTTGCCTTCCTTCGTCTCTTCCTTCATTCCTACCTGCCTATCTTCCTTCCCTCCTCCTTCCTCTCTTTCTTCCTCCTATTTTTTCCTTTCTTACACCCTTCCTTCCTTTCTTCTTTCCTTCCTTCCTTTCTTCCTGCCTTCCTTCTTTTCTTCTTTCATCCTTACTCCCTACCTTCCATCCATCCATCCGTTCATTCCTTCTTCTTTCCTGCCTCCCTTCCTGTTTTCTTTTTTTCTTTCTTTCTTCATTTATTCATTCATTCTTTATTAATTTACTTGCATTTTTTCCTTCTTCCTTCATCCTTCCTTTACTCATTCATTTCTTTATTCCTTCCATTCTTTCTTTCTTTTATACTTCCTTCCTTCCTCCCTTCCTGTCTTCCTTCCTTTCTCCCTCCCTTTCCTCTTTCCATTCCTTCCCTTCCCTTCCTTCCCTCTCTCCCTTCCCTCCTGCCTCCCTTCCTCAGGCAATCACACCGTCACAGCAGAGCATCGCCATCCGTCACCTGTGTAATCCCTCGACCCGCCTCACCTGGTCGCCGCCGCACCTGACGCGATGAGTTGTGTCCCTCGTCCGTCACCTAACGTTCCCGCTAAGTATCCCCGCTCTAAAGTCGCCCTGTTTCTGACGCTATATTTAGAGTTCTTATGATTATTATGTTTTCGTCTTATAGTTTTCTTTATGGCCTACCTACTGTGTTTTTTGCTGTTGTTGCTTGCCTTCCTGCTTCTCCTCTTCCCTCCCACCTCCTATATACACAAAGCCTTATTATTCAATAGTACTCTTCCTCCTTCTTCTTCCCCTTTATCTCCTACTTTTCCTCATTATTCAAGTACTCTTCCTCGTTCTTCCTTTTGCTCTGCCCATTTTCCTCCTTTCCGTCATGTTCTTACTCAGCTCCTTACTTCTCCTCATACATCTTTTCCTCTTCTTCCACACTCCTCCGCCTTCTCTTCCTCAGTCTTCTTCCTCCTATCTCCTGCCTCCTCCTCCTGCACCATCACCATCACCCCAGTATACAAGCATTATTCAGGTATGAGACGGTTGTTTTTCTTCATCTTCAAAGCACACACCTGTTCGGGGAAAATGAAAGCATAGTTCACACAGGTTTGTGTGTCTTTTAGCAGATTTAGGGCTTCCAACACCACCACCTCCACCACCACCACGACCACTACCATCTCTGCCATCACCACCACCAAGACCACTACCGCTATACCACCTCCACCTCCACCGTCACCAAGGAATGCACCAGGTAACAAATTGGGTCCAGAGACGACACACCTGGTGGGAAAATTTATCACGGGAGTTACCTGCAATATTCACGGCGTCTTGGAACCGCACAGAGACGCATGAAATTTGATGTGATGGAAGACTATTGACACAGCGGCGAAAATACATTCCATTCAGGCGAGAGGAAGCGTGTTTTCATTTTTTTCGTCTCCTTTTATTTCGTC
The DNA here is from genome assembly GCF_024679095.1 of Eriocheir sinensis. NCBI lineage: Eukaryota > Metazoa > Arthropoda > Malacostraca > Decapoda > Varunidae > Eriocheir > Eriocheir sinensis. Next base: position 15,721,052 of record NC_066516.1, read on the forward strand.
TGTTAAGGAAGACAAAAGGATGTTGGGGTTTGCGTGTAAGATTATAAAGCATGTATCTATAATTTTTTTTTATTTTTTATCTTTCTCCTATTCATTTTCTTCCCTCCAATGCGGAAATAAAACTGTGAGATATTTGTACTTGTTGGAATCACTGAAGAATATTTTCAAGTCTTACATTTCACTTTACGATTTTGTGTTTTCCTTACACACACACACACACACACACACTGATAATTGTTATTGATATTGCTTAATGATTGGGTGTATGTGTGTTTTTGTGTTTGTGTGTGTGTGTGTGTGTGTGTGTGTGTGTGTGTGTAGAAGAATAAATCAGTATGCAGAACAAATGTGAATGAAAATAAGAAAATGACACTAAGAGAATGAATGAGGAGAAAAAAAAGAGACGTGCTGTAGGGGTTACGAAGAGAAAAAGTGAGGGGAAATGGGTGAGCGTGAGTGAGTGTGTGCGTGTGCAAGTGAGGACGAAAGAGAAAAGAAGACTGAATGAAAGAGGGAGTGAGTGTGAGGGTGCATGAGGGAGTTGTGTGAGCCTGGACACCCAATTACCACCCCTACAAATGGTTGGCCGGCATGCCACAATATACCCGCACACCTGTCGCTTGATGTACGCCGACCTACCTGTCTTAACGATAATTAGTCCCAGGTGAAGGCACGCGATCCAGGTGTGTGTGTGTGTGTGTGAGAGAGAGAGAGAGAGAGAGAGAGAGAGAGAGAGAGAGAGAGAGAGAGAGAGAGAGAGAGAGAGAGAGAGAGAGAGAGAGAGAGAGAGAAACACCTTCACAGCCACCATTATTATGTTATTCAAAGCACCACATATGTACAACACTTTAGGGGCACAATTTGCAGCTTGATAAACATAAACAAGATAAACAAAGGACAAAAGTATAAAAATGCAAACACACGTCATCGAGTTTTATAGATTCAGGAACTAACTCTTGGGTGCCGTAAAACAATGTGTGTGTGTGTGTGTGTGTGTGTGTGTGTGTGTGTGTGTGTGTGTGTGTGTGTGTGTGTGTGTGTGTGTGTGTGTGTGTTTAAGAAGAAGAAAAAGAAGAAGGAAAAAAAGAAGAAAAAGAAGAATTAAAAGAAGAAGAAAAGACGAAGAAGAAGAAGAAGAAGAGAGAGAGAGAGAGAGAGAGAGAGAGAGAGAGAGAGAGAGAGAGAGAGAGAGAGAGAGAGAGAGAGAGAGAGAGAGAGAGAGAGAGAGAGAGAGAGAGAGAGAGAGAGAGAATCAATAGGGTTAATGGCACTTCATCTAACCAATGTATGAGGTGATGGAAGCATGACTCTGAATTTCAGGAACAAGGGGATAAAGTAGTGAGCAAAACACACATACACACACAAACTATAGCACTTAGCGGCGCGAGGAGTGGCTGTCAGCCCTCGTAAAGAAGAGCGTGAGGGGATAAAGGGGCGACGCTTCTTGAAACATGCATGCAAAAAAAACGACAGGGGGGAAAAATGACGCAGAAATATACACCCACAAATCATGACCTTAAGAGATCTGTTTTTTAATTTTTTTATTATGATACAACAAAAGAGAAAAAAGGACTCAAGAGGTCAAATTCACCTTTATAATGATCTTGTAACTACGATCCTTTAGCACTTGATGGTACAAAACAGAACATCGCTGAAAACGCTTTTGGAGACGATGGTGTTTAAAGATGACGATGATGAATTTTTGAGACGGTAAAACATAATAGGAAAGACAAGAATGATGGAGAATTATAGGAGAACAAAATTTAGTAGGTAAGTAAATTGTAGGATCAACGACGTATTCATGGAAGGAAAGAAAAGAGGAAAGAACAGAAAGACACACACACAGACCACGCTATTTACAGACCCATGAGGATACAACCGAATATCATAAGACATGGGAGTAAAAAATAAAAAAATAAAAATAATAATAATAATAATAATAAATGGTAAAATCGAGTACAAATATGATGCAGCAGTGCGATTTGAAGCGAAAGAAAGATAAAATAGTAGAAAACATACACCGTGACTCACATTTTTCTTTTCTTTCTTCTCTCTTCTTTTTATCTCTTGTCTTCGTTTTTTCTCCTTTCCTACACGACAAAGAAACAAAGGAGGATCAAGCTATAAAGTCGAATACAATAATCATGTAGTAGAACGATAATAAGCGCGAGAAAAAAAATAGACACATAAACCGTGACATTTATAGATCCATGTAGATACAACCGGACGTCATAAAAGATACAAGAGGAAAAAAATAAAGGAGGATCGAGACAGAGAGTCGAGTACAGTAATCATGTCAAGTAATATAGGATCCAACGGCCATCAGACTTTTTTTTTATACTAACATTGGGCGAATTATCCTGTTTTTTCCGTTCATCATTTTTTTTGCCTATCTATAGATCACGAATCCTGAGGTGTGTGTGTGTGTGTGTGTGTGTGTGTGTGTGTGTGTTTGCGTGTTGGGATGGACACTTATAAGGTTAATGGCTAATAATTCACAGTGCAATACAGACACACAAAAAAGAAGATAAGACAGACAATACATATACACGTGTTATTTTTTTTTCGTGTTTTTATATTCGTTTATTTTTTTCCATGATGATGCGTGGGTGAGTGTGCGTGTGCGTTTGTGTGTGTGTGTGTGGGGGGGGGGGGTTATCATGTTGATGGGAAGGAGTCATGTCTCGGAGCAGGGAACAATTGAGGTGATTAATTAATTAGTAAAGGTAATAGCCAGGTGAGGAGGGGTGACTTGAGTATTAAGTTGATGATGATGGTTATGCTGATGATGATGATGATATGATGATGATGGTGATGGTGGTGGCGATGAAGAGAAGGAAGGTTATTTTTTCATTAATTTTTATCGTTATTATCATCTTTTCCTCCTCATCATCATCACCATTATAAAGCCCCTTACTTTTTTTTTTTTTTACAGCAGAGGAAACAGTTCAAGAGCGTAAAAAAAGAAAACAATAATGAAAAAAAAAAGCCCGCTACTTACTGCTCCTGGATTTGGGAAAGAAGAAAAAGGAGCAGCGTGCATATGGGAGTGAAGAAAAACAAAGAGTAGCAAAATAATAGAAATAAAGGAGAAAAGTTTCCTTGCAAGGCGGGAAGTCATAAGTAAAAGAGGAAAGAAAACAAAGGAAAGGAAAAACATGCGGAAAGGAACAATATCTTTTCGTTCCTGATATCTCTCTCTCTCTCTCTCTCTCTCTCTCTCTCTCTCTCTCTCTCTCTCTCTCTCTCTCTCTCTCTCTCTCCCTCACATCCACCTATCACCCCTGCCTGTCCCTCACCTTCACCTGTCCTCACTCCCTCACCCCTCCCTCACTCCTACATCCTCACATCAATAGTTTCCTCGCACCGCCATTCTTCCTCTTCAAGACCAAAAATTCGCCTGGTCCTCATATTTCCTCGCATTTCTCTTCCTCGGCATCCCGGACTTACTCTCCCTCTGCCTCTCTTTCTCTCTTTCCCTCTCTTTCCCCTTCCGAGCGACGCGTCCCCGGCCCCACCTCACCAGTGTTTCCCTCTTGCTACAACACTCCCGAGGGTCTTCATCTGAGGGCGGAGGGATGAATCGCGGCCCGGCCGAGGGGAGAGCGCGAGGGGCGGCGGGGTGGGGGGCGGGGCGAGGGTGGGTCGCCGCCACACCTCGCCGTGTTGGGCCTGATCCGACACCGCCTCCTGCCGCAGATTGATTTGTTGCCTCGCCGCCACCACGGCCCACGCGCCACACTCGCTACCTCTCCCTCTCCAGCTGACGGATATATATATATATATATATATATATATATATATATATATATATATATATATATATATATATATATATATATATATGTATATATTTCTCATGAATACATCCAAAGCTTATCCTGTGCTCCAGACTATTTTTTTCTTTTTGGAATATTAATACGTACTGTTTACCATGTTCAATGTTTCTTTTCATTAATCCATATAGGCAAACTGAACCTACAACGCTCAGCAAGCAGCAATATCGACATTATTTCAAGTAAAATGTCAGAAGCCACAACAACAAAGAAAGGAATTTGTCAGAGTCCAACTTGAAGCCTTTGCCTTAAACCTCCTCGGCCCTTTAGGAGCAGCTCAGCACAACACCCGCGGCACGGCACAGGAAGCAGCCTTTTTCACATACACGGCCTCGCGCCATTCCCGTTGTTTGTGCGGGTGGCGCGGCGACATAAACCCCGAGACGCATCCGCTGGTAATGGCGGCCAGGAAACATAAGCACGAGTGAGGGTGGGGTGGGGTGGTGTGGGGGGGGGGCTACTATCCACCCACCCACCCCAGCAACCCCCTCCTCCACATACACATCACCCCCCACCCTTTCCAAAACCCACCTTCTCCTCCCACTAAGCCATCAAACCTCACAGAATCGCCGTACACTTCACCTACATCTACATCCACCACATCCACTTCAACATTCACCTCTGCAGCAGCACCCCCCCAAAAGACTCATCGATATTATCTTTCTACTTTATCCACCATACAAATAAAAACCTCAACAACACCTTTCTTACACTAATCCACACTAACCCATACCCCCTACAAGGACAACACTCTTCATACGATTAAGCAGCCAGGTGTGTAAATAAGACAACAATTAACACCTGTACCAAACCCCTCATCATCATAACAAACCAATATCATCAGCCTTTACTACCATCCCTACACCAGCATTATTTTCACATACAAACACACCAAGAAAACATATCCCCCTTCACACACACACACACACACACACACACACACACACACCACCATCACCACCACCACACACAACCCCTTCCCCCCCCACCACCAAGTCATATCCCGAGCACCGTGAATAATAAATAAAAAAATAATAATACACGGTTGCTTTCCTCCTTCTCCCACTCCTCCTCCTCCTCTTCCTCCTCTCTGTGCATACACTCACACACAAACACACGCCAACGAGGAGAGAAAAAAAGAGCACGAGAGGGGAAAGTTAACACCCTGGGAGCATGCGGAGTGTGAGTAGGTAACAGCGAGGCGCCTCCAACCCTTGCCTAACGACGCCTCAAGATCCGGGTTGGCTCCAGACATTTTCCTCCAGCGAGCCATCACAGTCGAGGTGCGGATTACACGACCCGGAGTTATGGCGCGAGACTCCCGGGGAACGCCGAGCCAGAGCCAGAGCCTGAGAAAGAGAGAAAGAGAGGGAGTGGGTGGGTGGTAAGAAGGAGCGTGAGGGAGGGCAAGGTAAGGTAAGGTAAGGTAAAGTAAGGTAAATAGGTAGGTAGGTAGGTAGGTAAGTAGGTAAGTAGGTGTATATATGAGTGTTTCTAAATTCTCTTTCCTTTTACAGAGTTGTTTATATACTGGTGTGTGTGTGTGTGTGTGTGTGTGTGTGTGTGTGTGTGTGTGTGTGTGTGTAGCATCCCTGTATGACAACCTAACCAAAACAACACATAACACACTACACAACCCAACACACTACCTACATAAAAAAAAAACACCACAAAACAGCCAAAACTAAACGAAAACAAAAGTGTCACAAACAGCGGGAGACATCACCACCTTGAGGAACTCCCTAAACACGACCCTCAATAAGTCAGTCAGCCATCCAGGTCACGGTGCCTGCATGGACCACTACCTGCCTGCCACTGTCCACCGTGTACGACCACTCCACAAGGACCCTCTGCCCCTCCGATGCATGAGTGAGGAGGAGGAGAGGAAGAAGAGGTGGAGGAGAGGGAAGGGGAAGGAAGAGGTGTATGAGTAATAGGGAGTGCATGAGTAAGGAGGAGGTAACGAGGGAGAGGTGCGAGATGAAGTAGTAAGGAGAGGTGAAAGAATGGAAGATTTGGTGGGGGCGAGCGAGGAGGAACTGAGGAAATTATGCTTAAGGAAAGAGACGAAGATATGGGGACACGGTGAAACTAATGAATTGGTTGGAGTAGACGTGGGAAGAAGAGAAAAAAGAGGAGGAGGCGTGAATGATGAAAAGGGCTGCAGAGATGAGTAGGATATGCGAGGGAAGAGGAGAAATGAAGTGAGAATTTGATAGGGAGGGAGTATTAAGAGGAGGATGAAGAGGAAGGAACGCTAAGACTGATGGAGTAAGATTATTCTGAAAGCAGTAGAAAAAAGAGGGAAGAGGGGAAGTAGATGAAGAAGAAGAAAGAAAGGCAAGCTGAATATGATGTAGAAAGGAAGAGACAAAGCCGACAACTAGAAGCAAAACTAAAATAAGGAAGGGAAAGTATAATCAGGAGGGGGGCGAGTAGGTTGTAGGATGGAAGAAGATGGAAAAGAAAGCTCATCAAAAGGAAAGAAGGGGGAAGAAAAGAAGAGGGAGATGTTTGACTAGTTGAGAGAGAGAGAGAGAGAGAGAGAGAGAGAGAGAGAGAGAGAGAGAGAGAGAGAGAGAGAGAGAGAGAGAGAGAGAGAGAGAGAGAGAGAGAGAGAGAGAGAGAGAGAGAGTGTGTGTGTGTGTGTGTGTGTGTGTGTGTGTGTGTGTGTGTAGGGTGCATCCATCATCACCTGAGCGTTCTTGTCGTACACGCCACGATAATTTATGTGCACCGGATGCGGCAGGTGTATTCTTATCACCTGCACACATTATACCCCGGCCTTACCTGCAATGTGCCGTGTGTCCGGGGCGTGAGGTGGGCAGGTGAAAGCCAGGTGAGTGTGCAACCAAACTAGACTTGACATTTATGAACAACACACATTAACGCATTAAAAGAGAAAGCAGAATAAACGCTACGTGTTATATAGCGTTTTGTGAGAGGCAGATGTGTGTATGTGTAATCAAACAACACCTGGTATATAATAAGAAGGGAGAGGGAAAGGAGGATGGGGAGGTGAGGGGCAGGAGACAGGGAAGATAATAGGATGAAAGTTAATGTTTTATCATGCTGCGGTATGTTGTGTATTATGTTAATGTACCTCCTCTACATAATGAAGCTAAATATATGCTTCCTTCATACTTCCTTGCTATGACTGTATAAACTGGGATCCGTTCACACAAATGCACAGACAAGAACATTAAAATGCTCCCAATATGTTTTTTCGTTGTGCTTCTAATATACATAAAGTTTTCTTCATATCTTTGCATTTTCTCAATTTGTGCGAATAACAAGAAAACTGTTTTGCCAACCCAGTAATGACTGTCTTAGTAGTACTCTGCTTCACTCTTATGAATAATATTCACTCTAGTTTTTTCCCGTCTGAAGTACTTCAACTCGAGTACATTTTTCGTCAAGTTGTCTGTTGCAAGGCAGCGTTCATGTCCTTTGTTTTGTGTGCCATATGTCTTTTCTTGAATTTGCAGCTAGAACATTATTTACCAATCAAACTATCTATCAACTTATATATTCATCAATCTCTGAATCTATATATTTATCTGTATATTAATCAAGCAACACATCTCCACACCTATTTATCTATATTTTTTGCAATATATATATATATATATATATATATATATATATATATATATATATATATATATATATATATATATATATATATATACATATATGTATACAGCTACATACATTTTACTCATAAACTATTCGTACATTTCCTTGGGAAAGTCGTCGCCTGCGAGTAAATCGACCAAGCCTCATCTGCAAGAATGGAAATAACGATGCAAAACGTATTTCTCTCCCTCTGTCCCTCTGCGTCTGTCTGTCTCCCTCATTCACTACCTGAACGAGACGAGACGAAACGAGCCGAGCCGAGCCGAACACGAGCCCAGCGCCATCTGTACCCGCGCGAGACGCTGCTTCCCTCGGCACACTCAGCATTTTACACGCCGTCCTCGCCTGATTGCTCCGTCCCCTTCAGCGCCGCCTCGCCCTCGCCTCGCCCCGTGTGCTACATCCCCGAGCCGCGTCTTATGCGACCCCCGCGAGCCATGTCTCCGGGGAACACACGCATCGCATTAGTAGGGCCAGGAAGGGTGAAGGCGCCAGGGCAGGGTAACCAGATTCGCCGCTATTTCGTGACGCACTGCTCCCGCGGTGGTAGTGGTGGTGGTGGTGGTCACTTGTCATGCCACAGATGGATTATGAGAAGGGAAGAGGTGGATACTGGTGTGTGTGTGTGTGTGTGTGTGTGTGTGTGTGTGTGTGTGAGAGAGAGTGGCTTCCTTCAATGATGCTATGAAAATATTGGGTGTATACAATGCATTTATACCGATCATTTCTTCTCACAAACTTAACATCACAGAACGCCTTTTGTGAGAAACTTTTTTATTAGCGTAACGTAAGAAAACATGATAAGCGGTAGTCTGAGTCAGTCACTAAGGCAACCAGTCACAGCAACGGAGGCTTGAAGGGAGCAAGGAAACAGGGAGGGCGGAGATGGAAGAGGTTTTGGGAGATGAAGCGAATGAGTAGAGATAAAAAGGCAGGCATAAAAAAGAAAGGAAAAAGAAGAGGTCTAGGAGGGCGGGATGAGAGAGGAAGCCTTGGAAGGATGAGGGGAAAGAGGAGGGATGGGGGGGGGGAGAGGCACTGAAGAAGGAGTTTATGAGGGTGAGGGTAAAGGATACTTAAATAAAGAAAATTAAAAGTACTAATCTATATATAATCTCAAAGACTTCCTGTCACTCGTATTGTTAAGACGTTGGTTTCTTTCCGTTCATGTAAAAACTTAAGTACAAATAAAAAAAACTAAACTTGAATCTGTTATTCCTTTATTTATCACGACGACTATATATTTTGAGTATAGGCAGGGCACGAAGGGTTGTGAGAGACGGGGATGGACGAGTCAGGAAGAGGAAGAGGAGGAGGAGAGAAGAAGAAGAAGAAGAAGAAGAAGAAGAAGAAGAAGAAGAAGAAGAAGAAGAAGAAGAAGAAGAAGAAGGAGGAGGAGGAGGAGGAGGAGGAGGAGGAGGAGGAGGAGGAGGAGAAAAGAAAAAAAAAAGAAGACGCTGAGAGAGACACGAAAATGTAAGAGTGGATGATGAAACTTGCGAGCAGAAAGATGAGGAGGAAAAGGAAGAGAAAGAGTAGGAGGAGGAGGAAGATAAAGAGGAAAAAGAAGACGCGGAAGAGAACGGGAAAGAGGCCCAGCAGAACTTTAGGAGCACGAGGTAAAAAGAGAGAGGAAGAAAAGCAGGAGTATAAGATGTTGGAGGAGAGAAAGAGGAGGAATAATAAGAAGAATAGAGAGAAGAAGGGGAAGAGGAGAAAGAAAATGGAAAGGGGAAATAGAAACACCAGAAGGAGAATGAAGAAGAGGTGAAGGCGAAAGACGAGGGAGTGACGGAAGAGGAGGAACAGGATTAAGATTTGGAAAAAGAAAAAAAAAGTGCAGAAAGGTTATGGACCGTAACAAAGAAAAGAACAAATGACAGAGAGAAAAGAAGATATGTGAAAGAGAGGAAAATGCGGACAAGGATAACTGTAGAAGGATCGAAGAGAAGGATGGCGAAAGAAAGGTGAGACTGAAAGGAGAAACAAGAGAAAGATGATAAAAGGGAGGAACAGATGCAAGGGAAAGAAACTGTGGAGAAGGCAAAGCGAAAAGACCAGGTATGTAAAAGAAAGAAAACGAGGACGATGAAAACTAAAGGAGAAAGGAGAGACTAAAAGAAGAGGCAACAGAAAATAGAGCAGAAAAAAGACAAGATATGAGAGAGAGAAAGCAATAGAGAAGAGAGGGTAGAGGACGAGGAAAAAGTGAAGAAGTAGGAGAAAGAAGAAGAAGAGGAGGCGGAGGAGCAGGGAGAGGGGGAACTAATAAAATATTCGGAGCAGCCTGACAGCAAGCTATACATCTCCGCCGGTCACTCACATTGGACACTTCTGGAAATTGACTTGCGATTCTTTATTCACGGCAGCCAAGTTCTGAGCCCTGAGGGGGAGGAGGCGCTTACGAAGGGAGGAGAGATGGAGGGAGAGGGAATGGGGGAGGGAGGGATAAAGGGGAATGGCGTGGGGGAGAGAAGATGTGGAGGGAGGCATGGAGGAAAGGATAAGGATAGAGGGGATGACGAAGAGGGTACAGTAAGAGGAGAAGGATGAAGACATGACGGAAGGTATGAAAGAAAGGATAAGGATGGACGGTAAGACATGGAGATAAGAGAGGAAAAAGGCAAGGAGGAAAGAAAAAAGGATGGAGAGTCAAACGTGGAGGGAGCTGTGGAGGAAGGCGTGGAGGGAGGAAAAATGGGGATGTGAAGGAGAGAGGGAGAAATGGAAGTGGTGTTGGATGTGGTGGAGGTGGTGATCTGGGCGGTCGTGGTAATGCTGGTAGTGGTGGTGGTGGTGATGACAGTGTTAATGGTAGTGGAATAGGTGTTGGTCGTAATGGTAGCAGTAGTAATAGTAATAGTGGTAGTAGTAGTAGTAATAGTAGCAGTAGTAGTAGTAGTAATAGTAGTAGTAGTAGTAGTAGTAGTAGTAGTAGTAGTAGTGATGGTGGTAGTAGTAGAAGTGTTGCTTGTGGAATAGGTGGTATTGTAGGCTGTATCACGGAGTCCCTGGGAATACGTGAGAGAACTTGGGTGGCTGGAGGGGTGGGGGTGGGTGGGGGGGGAGGATAAACTCAGGTGACACCAAGCACGGCGTCACCTGTAATCATTTTTGATGTGCCAATTACCTGTTGACGTGACGCCTATAATTAAGAGCGAGAGGCAGAGGAGGAGGAGGAGGAGGAGGAGGAGGAAGACAAAGCAATACTGTGGGACTGTGGGAAAATACATACGTACGACAGTGAACATAATGATGATTGTGAGGATGATGATGATGATGATGATGATGATGATGATGATGATGATGATGATGATGTTAAGATGACATAATAAAAGTAATGATCATAAAAAAGAAAAAAAAGAAGAAAAAGGTAAAGAAAACACCGAGGTAATATATTTGGAACGGCAGGAAAA